>NW_022284913.1:0-3896 GCF_004355925.1 Anarrhichthys ocellatus
CACACACACACACCCCCACACACACACACCTGTGCCAGGTTAACCCCTGCTGATCACAGCCTTGACATCAGTCCCAGCTCTGGTTAACTAGCTGCTGTTTGATAGCAGCGCTTCATCCTGGAGCTTTGAAGGTTGACCTGCAGCATACCTCCTCACACACACACTCACACACACACTGATCCAGGTGTTTGAAGTGGCCACACACAGGTAGCAGCAGGACCTCTGGGACACATCCACGGCTGCAGTAAAGGAGTTTCTTTTGTTTGGAGGAGCTTTGATTCCTCGAGCGGTCGCTGCAGCGAAGCCGTCGCTTCATCGTCACATTCCTCTTAAAGTGGCGGTTGATCAGGAAGACACTCCGCGGGTCAACGTGGGTCGAACAGGTGGGGAACAAAGAGGGTCCCTGTCCAGGAGAGTCCAGGTGGTCTCCTCTAGTTCCGTCTGTTTATTTACATTCATGCGACACATTTATCAACAGTTATGTCGTCTGCACAACAGAAGCACGTCGTCATCTGATTTCAGGTTCAGATTATTTATTTAGTTTAAATCTCAAAACAATCATTCACAGATAATACTAAGAGCTATATAGAGAACGACATTCATCTGAAGATGGAACCAACTCCTCAGTATTCATTCATGTTCTTTCTTACTTCTCTGAACCAGCCATCGTATATCAAAGCTCTACCGTCTCTTGAGCTCCGCTCTCTCTCCTCCGCTCTCTCAGGAATCAAACCCGTGACCTTTCTGAAGCGGCCGACTCATTTCCAGACGATGATGTTCTTGAGATCGGCCCCACAGCTCCAGTGTGTCGGGGCTCGTGTGTATATATATTTATTAAAGCCAGAAAGGAAACAAGCAGAGTAACATTTAAAGAGTCACACCGCCAGCGCCGTATTCCATCCTGCGTAAATGCTCCCAGTAGCCCCGGGGGAGTAAACATCATTGAAGACGGAGCGCAGGTCAGAGGTCACGCAGCCTGAAGCTCGTCCGCCGTGAGACGAGTCAGAGCTGCGGCGGAGCCTGAGAGTCATAACGGGAAACGTTTATCTTCTATTCATATGTTGTATTTATGTCTTTTATATTTATTATTATTATATTATATGTGTAATCCTACTTTAATCTGGATTACTAATAAATACTTTGTGTTTTATTGGATATTTACAGGCATTCGTAGTTTTTATTAAAGATTGAAGCTTCAACACCTTGATGTTTCACAATAAAAGCTCCCCAGAAACTCAGCAGCCATTTAGCTTTTAATGTGAAAAACCAACAGGAAGTTGAGTTTTAATTGACTGTCGAAACAACTGGAAATCATTTTATTTGAATGTGTATTTGAGTATTTTATTTGCTGAACGAGGTCCGGTGACTTTGTTTTCTCTTCAGGTCTCGTTTATGTTGCAAACTTAACGTTCATCCCTTCATCGTGCTCATTGGCCCCTCCCACTCTCGCCACAAGCCACGCCCCCTCCAAGTCCTCCTCAGCGCTGCTTCTTTTTTTTGACGCCTGTCTCTCGTTTCTTCTTCTCTGTTTTCTCTTGTAAATGTCACCTCGTTCCTCCACTCTGTCCTTCCTCCTCTTCTTCCCTCTTCTTCCTCCTCCTCCTCTTCCTGCCGTCGGGGGATGCAGCCAAGCGTAAAGCGTGGAAACTTAACCGTGTTGGTAGTCTGCGCAGCATTTACACCAACAGTCTACACAACTCAGAAGGTAAAGAACAAACTGTTGTGGTGGACCTGAGGCCGACAGGTGGACCTCCATCGTCCCCCCACCCCCCTGACCCCCCCAGTACTCGACCCAGTGAGCAGGGGTTTGGTGATTTGGTAACGTGAGATCCTCCATCTGGGCTCTAATGTTGAGATAATCCATGTTCAATCCAAAGTCATGTTTTTAAACATAAACAACCTCTAAGATGATGTTCTGACCACCAGATGTTGTTATTTATTACTTTAAATACTACAATACCCATGAGCCTCGGGGGCCGTCCTCACAGAGAAGAAGCCGGTCAGAATACCTCATTAAAAGGGAATTGATCTTAAAAATCAGTTTTCACTGCCAAGTCGACAGAAACTTAAGTTCTGTGATCGGACGTTTGCTGCTAAAATGCATCTTGGGAGTCGTAGTTAACTTCTTATTTACAGATGCTTAGTACCTTTACCTTTAAAGAACCAGATCGTTCTTTATCTTACGGATGTTTCATTGCGAGTCAATGACGAAAAATACACTTTTCATTTCTGTTAAAGCAACATTTCTGTGAAGAAACGCACCTTTTAGCTTCTTTTGAGCCTCAAATCACCAAATCAGAGCTCGCTGTCCGTCTGTCTGTCGTGGCGTATATATTCCCTCCTTGCATCCTTCTGCCCCCCCCCCCCCAGACTCCGGCATCGTTTTGTGCAAAATAAAAAGTTAAATCATCTCCAATCAGTCGACGTCTCCGTCCACCTTCATACTTCTTCTTCAGAACAATCGGCTGCGATATTTTCCAGGTTATTAATGTTGTGAAAGGCTGCGAATAATATGGGGAGTAATGACCTGTGTCGCAAAGCAATACTGTGTGCGGTGACATTTAAGGCTTTTAATTTGTGTTTCCCGAGGCCCCCTTTGTCTCCCTCACGCCTCCCCTCTCATTGCACCTACAGTCCTGACAGTCACACACACACTCAAACACACTCCACACCTCCCACCACAGATGATAGGCCTGTATGCATGTCCTGCCCCCCCCCCCCCACTGCGTCTTGTAAATGCTGTATATTTGGTTTGTTCTGTTTCTGCTGCTAAAGGTTATCGGTGTCAGAGTTCACAAATTGCCTCGGCGCCATCTCTCTGTGTGTGAATGTCGGCACAGTAGCCGAGAGCGAGGCGGTAATTACCAACACTGTTGTGTGTGTTCGTACTCTCATGCATACGTTTAGTCCTCCGTGCGGCGTCGCAGAGGAAACGCCAGCAGGCGGAGACGTCTGCGAGTTCTCAGGAAGCTTATTTAGACCAAATTATCTCCAAGAAACTCTTAGAAACGTCATTTTTAGCCTCCATGGAAATCTCTACAGAAACCTTTGGATTGTGATAAAATGTGGTTCGTGTTCCTCTGAGGTTGAATCACAATGAGTTGGTTGATCCTGTTGCTGCCAGCTTTTGAAAATATCTTAAATGTGACAAGATGGATCGGCACAAAGATTCGTGGTTCCCTGAAGATGTGAAGTTTAAATTGAACGACTTGTTTGTTTAGACATTCATGTTCCCTTCAGGATGAACCCTCCTGATCTTCTGAATCCTCATCCACTGCTGCCAGCTTCTAAGAAACATCTCAACTGCTACCAGATTGATTCATGGTTCCCTGAATAACATTCATCAGCCCATGTTTATGTTCTAGACTGTTCTGCCACGTCTTATTTTCTTATAACTAATATTTGAAATAGTCAGATTTAAAGTTAACGTGAATTAACGTGTCCTTTTGGCAGCAGAACAAACCTCTGACATATTATCATCTGATAAAGTTGCAAACAGCCGCTTGCACATTAAATGACAGGTTGACAGGATGATTCATTACCTGATGAATGTAACTCAATGTTCTCTCTTTTAGCTCTGTTTTTGGTCTCCACCACCAAATATCTGTCTTGTTATCTGCTGAAAGCTCCATTCGTTCACCAGCTAGTCTCTAAAGTCCACGTTGCTTTACTCTCTTCCTGCAGCTCAGACTCCAACTGCATTGTGGGAGTGTTCCTCCAGCTGCTCAGCCTTTAATTCCCCCCCTCATTTTATTCATTAGCTGCCGCCGTGCGCCGGGTCAGCGTGCAGCATTTAAATCCAGAGAAACAGTGTTTAATGTACGCTGCTGAGAGGCTGCCCCCTTTCTGGATTGTTGGTTTCCATAATTGTCAAGCAGCCAACCCCCCCCCCCCCC
>NW_022284914.1:0-2506 GCF_004355925.1 Anarrhichthys ocellatus
TATATACATATACATATATACATATACATATATACATATACATATACATATATACATATACATATACATATATATATATATATATACATATATATATAAATATATATATATATATATATATATATATAAGAGCTCACTCTGGTCCAAGACTCACATTTGAAACTGCTTCAGTGATTTCATCTAAAAAGATTCTGCCTTGTGATTAAATCCACATATCTACAACCATCTACTCTGGTTGAGGAGATAACTGGGGAAAAGCAGCCTGGGATCTGAATGGTAAGTTACACAATACACTCAAATTTAGAGATGACTTTAGACTGGGCAACATGGAATACTGCTACCTTCAACAGTCCATTTATATCATTTGAACATAAATGTTGAATAGATTGTGCAGTTGAGGTCAAAGGGAACACAGTTAAAACAATATTTAAAGGAATATTACAAAAAGTTGAGAGAACTGTGCATTTTTTAAATACACTATGAAATTACAACACCTACCTCTGATTCAGCATTACCATAATACTGCCCAGGGGCATTGATTTGCTTATATATATGCCATATATGACAGTCTGCAGTTTATTTGATCATCAGCTCTCTAAAAATGTCTCTCGGCATGCATTGTTTTGCCCTGTGAAAGTACCATAAGCATAAATTTCCCATAAGGTAACATCTTTAACAGGTGACTGCACTGTATGCTAATGGTGCTCTTTGTGGCGGATATACGAAAGGCACATTCAAATGCATACATTACATATATCACGTTCTTTCCCACCTTCATCCTAGTTGGTTTGTCAGTTCCTCAGAAGGGAAGGCTCAATGGGAAAATTGAATGGATGCAAAGCCACACATGGAGCTATTGTGTGAAAACTGTTTTGTATTCATGAGAATGCCGACTTAAGTGGCAGAGAGTTAAATTGAACCTTATAGCAGAGATACTGCAGACGAGCAAAATGCCTGCATCACCTCTCAGTCCCAGAGATGGAATTAAACCATCCACACCACAGGCAGGTATGCGTTTGAAAAAGCTATCGCCATTTTTCAAATCATAAAAAAGTGTCACATTGGAACCATCAGAAATAACATGAATAACAATCAAACGCTGCTGGACTGAAATACAAGGGAAATATTTCAGATTAAAATTTTGAGGGCCTGTCTGGAGAGATACCAAGTGTGAGGGTTCTGTTTGGCTGTAGCCTCGATAGCACCCGAGGAAATGTTCCTGTGAGAATGCAACTCCTACCTCAATCAATCAATGAAACATATGGAATTTTGTTGACGTAAGTGCTTAATATGAGATTGTAAGCTTAACTATGCTACAACTCTTAACATGGCGACAGCTTAGCCGGCCGCTTGCAGCTAACAGTGCGGACAGAGCTAACAGTGTTTACCTGAGGGGGGACACTTCCACGACGACATCGCCAATCAGGACGGTGTTATCAGCTGTAACTGCCCTATGAGAGCAGTGCAGAGTGGCGACCATGAGCTAATCAATGGGAAAGGCACACATGCACTAACATGCAACAACATGCGCGACTGGCTCGGCTATGTAAACAAAGTAAGTAGAAGCTCTGATAACAACACACACAGAGTTAGAGTGACTTCATTCTCTGTTCAGGTAGACATTACTCTTCTATATCTTCACACAGGTTATAGCAGTTTGATACTTTATTAATGCTCTGGATGTTGAATTCAGCACTTTTAACTCTGAGTTGAGGGAAACTCTGAGCTTTTAGTTCCAGAATCAGAAATCAGTTACAAAATATTTGTATTGGAGTACATTAATTTGCAGAGGTTTACTGCATGTCGGCAGAAAGAGACCAAAATCCCTGTTTGAAATTCATTATCCCTTTGGTCCTTTCGTCATTATCATATTGAAGAATATTGAGGGAACGGGATTGTGTTACACCTGAAAGTATTTTAAAATTTTAAATCTGGACTAAATGTTGTTTGTGAAAGTGAATATTTGAATACAGAAGGCATGCAGTCTTGTGTTTTTAACAACACTGTTTAAATTTACATCACATTAAATATAAGTATTGAATGCTGTTAAGCTTAGATTTAAAGTCAAACTGGCATCTAAAAATACACAATTTACCTCAAAGCCTTTTCAACCAAAACCATTATTAGTGGATTGGACTAAGAGGTTTCATACACTGGTCAATATGGAAATAATGTTCCATCTGTTTGGGGATACCGCGAACAGCCGACTATTCAAGGATAACCTGATTCAACTTTTAACCTCAAAATGGAATATAGCATATTCTGGAATAGATATCAGCCTGTTAATAATACTGTTGATGCAAGTGTGAAAATAACTCATGTGCTTCCAAGTGTGTGTGAATAAATCACCATGTAGACTTTCTAAATTAGTGGGAACATCGGAGCAGTGTCTTGGTGAAAACCTAAAAAGACTAGATAACATACATAACAATGTAACATAAGGCTACCGTTTCTGCCCCCACACACACACACACACACACACACACACACACACACACACACACAC
>NW_022284914.1:2516-3894 GCF_004355925.1 Anarrhichthys ocellatus
CACACACACACACACACACACACACACACACACACACACACACACACCAAACTGTCTTAATCAAAAGGATTCTTAGTCGGGGACATCCCTAGTTTGATCTATATTTTTCGTTTTGTCTTGCTCCCATCTACGTAAACATATTGATTTTAAAAATGTATTGCGTAATATAGTGTAAGATTCCACCATATTTGTTAAGTTAATGATGTAATAAGAGGACTTATCTTTGCCTCCACTCCTACTGAGGGTCTCTGTCTTGTCAAACTCAACAAAACTAGTCGTAGTTTTTGTTGTAGTTCTTCTGTCCGGTCCGAGTGAATGCCTCCGCCAACAAGTCATGAAAATCTCTGTGCTTAAGCGCTGGTCTGAGAAGGTGGCAACCACAAGTGATCATAATCCCCTGACGACATGGGGGACCTCCCTGCTTCCTGAATCTGCATGCGAGTTGGTTTATAAATGCATGTGTATGTATCACATATTTACATATTTATTTATTACCTCACACATTGTGCCACCTTTTGTAACCATGTAACTTTGGCCTCTACAGTCTTTGGCATCAGCCAGCTCTGTGTGACCATGGAGGCTTAACAAGTCTGCCTTCCTGTTACTATTCAGTTCGGTATCATGGAAGGTCAGGAAATAGTCACTAAATGCAATTTATTGGTTTCACATACAGGGACACTAATTGTCAGGTTGAGTCGGGACAAAATCAATGCCAATGGAAAGTCAAATGGGGCCTTTTTCTCGTGGTGGACACACAACACATCTGTGTGACCATGCAACGGTCAGCTACTGATGTAGTATTAAATATCAAGAAAGACTACTTATGGTAGGTAGGAGGGGAGGTGGATGTGTCCAACAAACAGGACTTTCAGCCACAAGACCTAAAGTGTCCCAAAGTGTTGTTGTAGTGTCTTGATGGTTTGCCTAAAACTAACTAAGTGGTTATGTTGCCTGCATCCAACGTTCATTTTGTTGCCTAAACCCAACTGTACATAGTTATTTTAACCCCAACCATGATGTTTCTCCTTAACTTAAATAAGTGGTTTTGCCGCCTTAAACTTTCGTTTTGTAACTTAACATTGGTGCGAAAAACATTTGAGTGATATTCCCAGGTTAATATTATTTTCTATTACAGAACCACCTCTTGTAATTTGGCTCTGGCTAAGTGTAAATACTAATGATCAGTGGCAGCTGGTGGAACATGTTCTAGGTAGGGCCATCCCATCAATTTCAGCAAACGTCGCAGTATGATTTAATGCAAAAATATTAAAGTATCAAACACGCATTACTACTTTGCAGTTAAATATTTAACATTTATTCCAACACGGAAAAAAGCAGTAAATAACACTTATATAATATCATATAATATAATATAATA
>NW_022284915.1:0-2205 GCF_004355925.1 Anarrhichthys ocellatus
AACAGATGGCCGGACATTCTCCTTCAGGATTTTTTGGTAGACAGCAGAATTCATGGTTCCATTTACCACAGCAAGTCTTCCAGGTCCTGAAGCAGCAAAACAGCCCCAGACCATCACACTACCACCACCATATTTTACTGTTGGTATGATGTTCCTTTTGTGAAATGCCGTGTTACTTTTACGCCAGATGTAATGGGACATACACCTTCCAAAAAGTTCAACTTTTGTCTCGTCAGTCCACAGAGTATTTTCCCAAAAGTCTTGGGGATCATCAAGATGTTTTCTGGCAAAACTGAGACGAGCCTTTATGTTCTTTTTGCTCAGCAGTGGTTTTCGTCTTGGAACTCTGCCATGCAGGCCATTTTTGCCCAGTCTCTTTCTTATGGTGGAGTCATGAACACTGACCTTAATTGAGGCAAGTGAGGCCTGCAGTTCTTTGGATGTTGTTCTGGGGTCTTTTGTGACCTCTTGGATGAGTCGTCGCTGCGCTCTTGGGGTAATTTTGGTCGGCCGGCCACTCCTGGGAAGGTTCACCACTGTTCCATGTTTTCGCCATTTGTGGATAATGGCTCTCACTGTGGTTCGCTGGAGTCCCAAAGCTTTAGAAATGGCTTTGTAACCTTTTCCAGACTGATAGATCTCAATTACTTTGATAAACCACAGTTAATTTATGTTTTAACAGGAGGGGGAAAACACTTTTTCACACAATTGTATATATGTTTTTCTCTCCTCAGGCTCTGGGGATGCTCTTCTGGCACAAACACAACATTGAGAAATCTTTGGCCGACCTTCCGAACTTCACTCCGTTTCCTGACGAGTGGACGGTGGAGGACAGAGTTCTGTTCGAACAGGCCTTCAGCTTCCATGGGAAGAGCTTCCACCGTATCCAGCAGATGGTACGTTCCCACTAAAACCAGTGGGACCAGTTCAGAGTGTGTTTACTGTGTGTTCATTGAAGACCATCTCTCTCTGTGTAGTTACCTGATAAGACGATGGCCAGTCTGGTTCGTTTCTATTACTCCTGGAAGAAAAGTCGCAGTAAAACGAGTCTAATGGACCGACAGACACGAAAACACAAGAGAGAGAGAGACGACAGGTGAGCTGCAATCTGTACAGGTAACACGACGGGTGAACACGACGGGTATCACGGCAGGTAACAGTACAGGTGACACAACAGTACAGATGACACAACAGGTGACACAACACTACGAGCAACATTACGGGGACGCAACAGGTTGTTTGAATTCTAATAAATATTTCTTAATCTTTCAGCGAAGAGGAAGTTGAGGAGAGAAACATAAATCCTCCCATTGACTTTGAGGTCGACCCAAATAAAGACGACAAGAAGGAGGTTTGTTTTCTGTTTACTGACTGTTTGTTTACTGTTTACTGACTGTTTGTTTACTGACTGTTTGTTTACTGTTTACTGGTTTTTAAATGTTTTTGTTTCAGCTGAGTTCTGGATCAGAGAGGTCAGAGGTCAAACCAGCTTCTGGACCAAAGGTAACAATCTCTGTCTGTCTCTCTCTCTCTGTCTGTGTGTGTGTGTGTGTGTGTGTGTGTGTGTGTGTCAGGCAGTAGTAACCTGTCTCTCTCTGTGTGTGTACCTGTCTCTCTTCTACCTACAGACAGGTAGCAAGGCGTCTCAGCGGTTGAAGAAACGTCCTCCCAAAGGAATGTTCTTGAATCAGCAGGACGTTGTTTCTCTCTCGTCTTCGTCTGCTCAGGGACTCATCAGACAACTGGACGGTCAACTGGTCTCCATAAAGAGACAGGTCAGTCTACCTGTCTGTCTACCCGTCTGTCTGTCTCTCTCTTCTTCTGTAGGTGACGGTGGGGGGTCCCCGTGTCTCTCTCACCTGTGTCTCTCTGTGTTTCAGATTCAGACCATCAAACAGTCGAACGGCTCTCTGAAGGAGAAAATCAGCTCAGGAGTCAACGAGTACAGACAGCCTGAGGTAACAATGGCAATGCAGAAATACACAATGTGTGTTGCTGGTTGCCTGTTGGTGTTGCTGTAGTTGCTTTGTGTTTTCATGTTGTTGTTTTCTTGCTTCAGGTGAATCAGAAGTTTAACACTCGTTGGACCACAGAGGAGCAGCTGCTCGCTGTACAAGGTAATGTGTGAAATACCTGTACCCAGGTAGACTGAGACACTTGAGACACCTGAACTACCTGTACCCAGGTAGACTGAGACACCTGAAC
>NW_022284915.1:2215-3893 GCF_004355925.1 Anarrhichthys ocellatus
ACCTGAACTACCTGTACTCAGGTAGACTGAGACACCTGAACTACCTGAACTACCTGTACCCAGGTGAACTGAGACACATCTGAATGAATTAAACCTTGATCGCTTAAACCTCTCAGTCAGTGATTGGTCACTGACTCTCTCCCTCTCGTCCAATGACACACAGCCATCAGGAAGTATGGGCGGGACTTCCAGGCAATCTCAGATGTGATTGGTAACAAGTCGGTGGTTCAGGTGAAGAACTTCCTGGTGAACTACAGACGGAGGTTTAACCTGGATGAGGTTCTTCAGGAGTGGGAGGCCGAACACGGGACGGATGGGGGAGACAGGAGAGGAGGAGAGGAGGACAAGATGGAGGACAAGATGGAGGAGTGTACTGCTGAGGAGGAGGAGTTCACTGCCACGGAAACAAAAGAGGTGAGGAGAAGTTTTCATGCTTACTACTAATCCCAGAATCCTCTCTGTCTGCTCGAACAGAGTTCTGCTGACTTTCTGTGTTCTACTGTGATCTACTTTCACTCTACTGTCACTCTTTTCTAACTCTACTGAGTTCTACTGTAACTCTACTGTGTTCTACTGTAACTCTACTGTCTTTCTATTCTCCGTAGGACTCGTCCTCTCCGATGGACTCCCAGAAGCCCCTCCCATCTTGACTCTGACTCCGCCCTCTGGTTTTATGACATCATCATGAGTTTATTATTTTATTTTAGTGTGTTGGACTTTTATTGGTCAGTTATGAGGGTTGTGTCATGAACCTGTCATCACTGCCCTCTCTGAACCAATCAGAAATCAAAGTGGGTGGGGCCTGTTTTGTCTTGTTTTTTCCCACATATTTCACTTAAAAATGTTTTATGTTTTTATTTTTTGTCTTTGGGGTGGGGCTTCACCATGTTGGATGATGTCACTCAGGTATGGGGGCGTGACTAAAAACAAAAACTTCATCAATAAATGAGTTTGTTTCTTCTCTTTTCTAAGTTCAGTGTTCTGTTTTTTGAACAAACATGAAAATAAAACACGTCAATATATAGAAATATTCTTCAATACTTTAAAGATAATAATTATCTGTATTTACACCGAAGCTTTCTAAACTAAAAGAAGAAAACTGTTTCAATTCAGCTGAAGAATAGAGACAATAAAATCTAATTTTGGGCTCAAACCCGTTGTCAGTTGTCTCAAAACACAGCCGGTGAGAGACGTTCAGAGAAATTTAGAGGCGGTGAGAGATGCTTAGAGGCATATAGAGACGGTGAGATGTTCAAAGACATTTAGAGACGGTTAGAGGCAGTGAGAGACGTTGAGAGATGTTCAGAGAAATTTAGAGGCGTTGAGAGATGTTAAGAGACGGTGAGAGACGTTCAGAGATAGTGAGAGGCGCTTAGAGACGGTGAGATTTAGAGGCGGTGAGAGACATTTAGAGACTGAGAGACGATAAGAGACGTTGAGAGATGGTGTGAGACGTTCAGAGAAATTTAGAGACGGTGAGAGACGGTGAGAGACGTTTACAGACGCTGAGAGACGTTTACAGACGCTGAGAGACGCTTAGAGACGGTGAGAGACATTTAGAGACTGAGAGACGATAAGAGACGTTGAGAGATGGTGTGAGACGTTCAGAGAAATTTAGAGACAGTGAAACATTTAGAGACGGTGAGAGACATTTAGAGACGGTGAGAGACGTTTACAG
>NW_022284916.1:0-3892 GCF_004355925.1 Anarrhichthys ocellatus
TGTGTGTGTGTGTGTGTGTGTGTGTGTGTGTGTGTGTGTGTGTGTGTATGTGTGTGTGTGTTGCCTGAGAAACATGAATCATTACATAAAGTCCCTTTTGGGTAACTCTAAAATTTCCGACGGCAGTAAATGCAGCACCGACTCCAGAGTGCAGTTACAGGGAAGCGGATGACAGTCAGTCTGCTTCAAAGCGCAACCAAACGCGTCCAAACACACAATCACACTATGGCAACAGCGCGGCTTTGTGTCCTGGTTGTTGTCCTCTCTGCGACTTCAGCAGAAGACTTTAAATTAAAATACAAACCATCCACGAAACCTGTCCGATTATTCACCGAGGAGGAGCTGAAGAGATACGACGGCAGCGTGGTAAACGTTATTTTGAACCCGTAATCCATTCATGCATGTGTGCACGATAACCATGTATCTCTTTTCCGTTGTTTCCCCCTCCCTGTTTTAGGAGGGACACCCTATCTACATGGCAGTAAAAGGAGTAGTGTTTGATGTCACCAAGGGAAAAGGTAAATACAATCCACCGCTCAAACCCTGAACATTATAATGAATTATAAGACAATAAAAACAATTGCCTTGTCACTTAAATGTGCTTTATTCATTCAAACAAAACTGTGACATGAAAGTAAAATGAACACATTGATGCCCACTTGAAAGCTTTCCAGTCCTTCTCCAGAGCCCGACACTTCATTTGAAATCTGCACATTTGTCCACTCAAAATGCACAGATGTTTTGAATTGATATCTTATTTTACACATTGCAGAGTTTTATGGAAAAGGTGCAGCCTACAACGCCCTAGTAGGCAAGGACTCCACGCGAGCTGTGGCTAAGATGTCCCTGGACCCAGCAGACCTGACATCAGATACTGTAGGTTTAGTGTTTTTGTCCTGGCAACAATTCACCCACCAGTTGTTTGGACCGCAGTGTTTCCCCATGACAGTGTATTAGTTATGGTTGACTCCCATGGGTGGGGAGCACCGACATCTGACACCTGAGTGTCGGCTGCAAAAACAGCATTGCATTTATAAACTATGCAACTAGACTGAAACTTCCCAGTTTCATCTGAATGCACCATACACACCGTAGACCTGTCAGTCGGTCTGCTCTTCCAACTGTATTTTAGTAGACTTTTGAAAGGAAGAAGCAGTAAGCACACAAACTCTACATATTAGAAACACTGGGACCGGACAGGTAAAAGAAAAGACTTCAATCAATCAAGGCCATAAACACTGTAGAATGACATACATAACTTTCTCTCATCCTTCACACCAAGATGCACTTGATTCAGGTGATGAATTGAGGATATTTGATACAACAGGATTTCTGAAGGACTTTAAAGTTCCACTTACTGATATTTGAATAGTACGTTTAGCATGTGTGAAGACTGCTTTGTGTGACTGAATTGTCCTGTTGTAATTATGTTGTGTTGTAAAAATATAATTTGTTCTTTTGTCTTGATCTCAGTGAGACTTCTTGAATAAGGCTTAACTGTAGTATAAGAGCGCAGAATGAGTCACCAACTCAAATGTGAAAAACAATGATTTGATGGTAAAAACTAACTGTTTCAGCACAAATGACGAATAACTCTTTGTTTGTTTGTTTGTTTGTGCAAGTGTCCGAGGACTTTCTTCACTTCCAGACTGCCTCTTCCTGTACTTTTCTTCTTTTGCTACCAACATGTTCATTTGTTGACTTACTGTAAAGATATCAATGACTTCAAAGGGCTTCATAATCTGCATAACATATATGACTACTGCTAATCAAAGTTCTTGTTTTCCATTTGTACATCCACAGACGGGCCTCACTGACGAGCAGCTGGAGTCTCTGGATAGTATATTTGAAGAGACGTACAAAACAAAGTATCCCATCGTGGGTTACACAGCATCACGCATCCTCACGGACGATGGAAGTCCCAACGCAGCCTTCAAACCAGAGGACCAGCCTCATTTTCAAATCAAAGATGAGTTTTAATCTCATTTTACCTTTTTGTAAAACATAGTTGTGAAAAAAAGTATTTTTGCTTTTTTAATATTTTCTCTTTACTTGACCAGAATCGGAGCGTAATATGCCGAGTGCAATATGTGTACAAGAGACGAGCAAAATACATAATGATACAAACACTTTGTATTCACATTTACGTCAACCAAAGGTTTACATGATCCTCTGTTATCTGTGGGAACATCCTTCTCGTCTCAAACTACACACGGTCATTCTGCACAGTGGAACTCAAATGAAGTAGAAATAAGCCAAATACCTTTTTGAATGGAGAGGTATTGCAGTGCATTATATGTGGTTACAGCGATAGTCTTTTACATTTTTCAGGGCAATAAAAAACAAATAAACTGAGTGAATGAACATACAGGAACGTAACTTGATTCGTTCCATAGAAAGACATAAACACAAAACACCATCTATCTATTTAGAAAAGGAAGAGTGAGCCGACACACCAGATGTAATTAACAAACGAAACATCGCCCCTCAGGATTTTCATCAGAAAATAGTGAAAAATTCTCAGGACTTCTTTCCAAACCCATGATAATCTCTTCAAATGTCTTGTTTTGTCCAGACCCCAACATGTTAAATTTACAGTGATTAAATGTTTAAAAAGAAAAGAAAAGCAGAACGTTGTCACATTGAGAAGCTGGAGCCAAAAAATATCTGGCCTTGTTGCTTGATACATGATTGTTGCCGATTCACTTTCTTTCCATGAATTGCTTAATTAAACTCTAGATTTTAGTACAACATGTTGTTATTGAATGCATCGTCCAGCAGAGTATCTATGTAATTAAAAACCACTGAATCTGCAGCTCTGTGAATGTTTTCTACCTTATGTTGTTTTTGTACAATTATCATTAAAGTCTGTAAATCTCAAACTTTTTACGTTTTTCACTTGAGTTTTACCGCTCACTGCTGTCGAGATGTTATCTTGATACGATCTGGCTTTATTACAGCTCATGACTCACTCGTGTCACCTCCAAGCAGGCAACATAACTAGTACGTCCGGGCTTATATTGCCTTACATGCTCCGATCAAAGGTCATCCGTTCCGGTGGTGAGGCAGGTGATTGACTTTAGGTGGAGCCGTGTGTCTCGCCCTGCCGGATGGTCACACTGGAGGTAAGTCTGTCCGTTTGTGTGTAGCCAAGTTGAACCTCCCACGTCACTTTGAGTGTTCTACAGCCGAGTTCAAAGGACACAAGCCCTGCCCTTGAGTCTGCCTGGCGAGAGCGGAGCTGCGTTCTTTATCAGGTGGAGATCCTGCTGGGAGTCGACCACTGCAGCCTCGGTCTACCTGGGAAACACTTTCTTCTGCTGGACCTCGTCCACCAACCAGAGCCAAGATGCCCAAAACAGTAAGACTCTCATGATTTTGGTGAAAAGATTAAATGCGTCACTGAAATGTCTCTTCCTGGTTTAAGTTTGAAAGGGGGGGGGGTTTGTATTCATCTGTCTAAATACTGCAGGAGAAACACCTTTTTAAAAAAAACAAATTTAAGGGTCAACCATATTTATTTTTTACCGTTTTAATCAGATCATTTTCTACGTTCAAGCTTGTGAGTTGTTTCTAAGAGGCACCTGTTCTTCTTGGCATTTACTCATTAACCAAATGTAGAGTTTGACCCATGCTGCACACATTCCTGGCAGAAACAGTGTTACTGAAATGCTACTTCATGGCTGGAACAGTGCCGCATTTTGTCTGTGTGGTCGTGCAGAACGACCAAAGTGATTTTGTAAATGTCAAGAGTAACTTTCACCAACAACTCATGGCTATGGTTTAACTGCCTTGATTTTATAAGACAGTCATCAACAATCAATTTTCCATCCTAAACAAAAGAATCCCTTATGCATTTATTTGCTATAAGTCCCTAATTCTCCCAGTTAGA
>NW_022284917.1:0-2852 GCF_004355925.1 Anarrhichthys ocellatus
AGCTTTGTTTTCAGATGATCTTTTCTGTTTGTCACTGTTTTTCTTTATTTAATGTTTTATATCTTATATTTTACATGTAATACACAGTGAGTTCTCTGTGTTTGTATATCTTTGTGTGTATGTTTCCTGCGTTTGTTGGCAGGTAAAGCAACAGGTGGCCTCATTCTTTCATTTTGCATTTTTGTGGGACAGATGCAAAGTGACCCTGGTCTGGTTCTGCTGGACTCTCTTTATGTATTTGATCTTTTCTTTGTGAGCAGGATCATGAACAACATGAATCATTTCATCAAACCACCCGTTGTGTTGTGTTGTGTCAGGTGTTCTCGGGGATCTTCACGGCGGAGATGCTGCTGAAGATCATCGCTCTGGATCCGTACTACTACTTCCAGACGGGCTGGAACATCTTCGACAGCATCATCGTCTGCCTCAGCCTCATGGAGCTCGGTCTGTCCGACGTGGAGGGACTCAGTGTGCTGCGCTCCTTCAGACTGGTGACTGCAACACACACACACACACACACACACACACGTGTCCTTGCAGTCTCTCCAGTGTTTCTCTGGTGTTGTCGGTTCTGCAGGAGAAAACGCACAGATAGACAAATAAAGACACACTTTAACGTTCGCTTCTTTCTTTTGATTTTGTTGTTCTTTCTTTTTCATTTTATTTGTCTCCTAATCCTAGTTTACTAGTTTCCTTCCTTCCTCCTTCCTTCCTTCCCTCCTTCCTCCTTCCTTCCTTCCTCCTTTCTCTCACAGTTATACTGAAAACTATCAGCAACATTACAGGAACAAACATAGAATAAGACTCGACCGTGGGGCCATCACAAAGAGTTGCATTTGAAGATCTATTTATAGAAAAAATAAATGTTAAAATCATACAAAAAAACTCAAGTTTAAAGAGGGCTCTTATTCTGAAAACCCCGTGTCTTCCTGTGTTGCTTGCAGCTCCGCGTGTTCAAGCTCGCCCGCTCGTGGCCGACCCTCAACACCCTGATCAAGATCATCGGGAACTCCATGGGCGCTCTGGGCAACCTGACGCTCGTCCTCGCCATCATCGTCTTCATCTTCGCAGTCGTCGGCATGCAGCTGTTTGGAAAGAACTACCAGGTAACGTGACCTCTGACCTCTGACCAACACGCAGGCTTCAGGCCATCAGCAACCGACCCATTCTGCACACGTGCGGGAGCGCCTACCCAGTATGCATCTGATTGGCTACTTGCTGCTAAAAGCTAACGTTAGCCTAGCTATGATGCTAATTGGAGCTTTGAGTTCACGTTTTTGGAGGCTGTGTAGGGGCTATATTATTATTATTATTATTATTATTACTATTATTATTACTATTATTATAGATATTCCCATAATTTACTTAATATTTGAAATCAATACAATTCATTTCTTGCCTCAAAAATGATCCGAAGTGAATTTAATAATATATGAAAGTTGTAAATATAAAAAACAAAAAACCTTAGCTAGGCTAATGTTAGCGTTTAGCAGCCCGTAGCCAATCAGAGGCCGTTAATTCTTGCGCTGCACTTTTGAGCTGTTGTTTTTATCATTTGTACTTTAACACAGAATAAATATATTATGAGGTGAAAAAACAACTTCATATTTTTTCCGGAACATCGTTTTTTCTGAGCTTTCAAATAAAGTCACGTTGTGTGGAGCAAACTTTATTAATCCTTTCACTCTTGACCAGTTCCTACCTTTCACAATAAAAGCCTGAGACCTATAATGCGGGTTCTGTCTCCTGCCTCCTACAGGACTGTGTCTGTAAGATCTCGAAGGACTGCACTCTCCCTCGCTGGCACATGAAGGACTTCTTCCACTCCTTCCTCATCGTCTTCAGGGTGCTGTGCGGCGAGTGGATCGAGACCATGTGGGACTGCATGGAGGTGGCGGGTCAGCCGCTCTGCCTCCTGGTCTTCATGCTGGTCATGGTCATTGGGAACCTGGTGGTGAGTGACCTCGGACCTCTAGAGCTGATCTCATGAACCTTGTGAATCTGCTGATCGGTGCTTGTGTTTGCTTCTTTAACCTCTGGCTCTTTGTGGTAGAAGAACTTTATTGGTTCATCGTAATAACTGCATTGTCGGACGTTGAATGGTGTTCATGGGCCCTGAAGAGCAGGAGGTTGATGACCTTTGACCCCTGACTCCTCACCTGTATTGTTTGGGCTTCGTTCAGCTGTTGAAGCTGAAACCTTGCAGCGGTGTTGTTTTATACTTATCCGATGGTCAGAGAGAGAGAGAGAGGATGTTTGACCTTTGACCCTGTGTTTGAACTCGTTGGCTGATTTATGTGAGATCTTTTTTCATTCCCTCCTTCCTTCATTCCTTTTTCTTCCTTCCTTCCTTCTTTCATTCCCTCCTTCCTTCCTTTCCATCTTCCATTATTTCTTCCTTCCTACCCTCCTTCCTTCTTTCCTTCCTTTGTTTCCTCCTTCCTTCCTTTCTTTCTTTCTTTCTTTTATCCAAGTATTTAAAAATTATGTTAATTCTTTGGTTAAAAAAACTTAGCTCTGACGTGTGTGTGTGTGTGTGTGTGTGTGTGTGTGTGTGTGTGTGTGTGTGTGTGTCCTAATCAGAGGGATTCAGAGCAGACAGGAGGCGGTAACTGGAGAAGAGAAAGTACACTTATCTGATGGTCAACGCACACACACACACACAGACACACACACACACAGATGGATTGATTGATGTGGTGACGTGATGAGTGTGTGTGTGTGTGTGTGTGTGTGTGTGGGGAGGGGTGCAGTGTAAGACGAGATGATGAGATATCATCAGAAGAAAGGAAAGCTTTCCTCTCCTCTTGTTCTCCAGCAAGATGAGCTGTGTGTGTGTGTGTGTGTGTGTG
>NW_022284917.1:2862-3892 GCF_004355925.1 Anarrhichthys ocellatus
TGTGTGTGTGTGTGTGTGTGTGTGTGTGTGTGTGTGTGTGTGTGTGTCTGCTTGTTCTACATGAAGGAAACAGCGGTGCTTCCTGTTACTTGAGACTCTGAGTTTAAACTAACAGGGAATTGGTGATCGATGACTAAATGATGGAGTTTAGTGACGCTACGATCTGATTGGTCAATTCTCTGCTCATTGATCTTACAAACAATCACTCAGCTTTCCCTTCAGGACCCAGAGACGGCGCTGTCCGTGGTGCTGAAACAACTCGGCTTCTGAGTCTGTCTGCTTTTAATGCATCTTCACACAACGCTTCATATGATGTCATACCAAACGTTACCCAGAAAAGCTTGCAACACGCATCAATAACAAGCAAACAACGTAATAATGTTCAGGACTAGATGTTGAAATACTTAGTTCGTGGTTTGAGTTAAAATAACTACGGAAGTTCTACTAATTATGGCTCATATAGTTGCGCCTTATCTTCATGACACATAATAGTGACCGTGTGTTGAGTCTGACATGGAGGAGGTCTGAGAGCTTTTATTTTGGAGGGGGGGGTCAAAGGTCATTTTCTTTTTATCTGCATGTAGTAAATACAACTTGAGCAAATAACCGTATATTTCTGTATATCAACATCTCTTGAATATTCTTATATTCATAGTTTTCCTCTAAACTCAACCTGATGAACAGAATACATCCCATCATGAGTCTCTGGAGGCAACACACACTTTAATACGTGGTGCTGAATCCTTCATGTAAAGAAAGGAAGTAAAGGAAGTGAGAAGGAAGCGAGAAGGAAGTGAGAAGGAAAGGACAGAGAGGAAGTCAACAAGGAACACGAGGAAATATTAGAAGACTTCTTCTTCTTCTTGTCATTTCTGGTTGTTATAAAGAGTCTCATAGTCACCAGTCACTGGATCATGGTGTGTGTGTGTGTGTGTGTGTGTGTGTGTGTGTGTGTGTGTGTGTGTGTGTGTGTGTGTGTGTGTGTGTGTGTGTGAGCTGTGTGTGTGTGTGTGTGTGTGTGTGTGTGTGT
>NW_022284918.1:0-3892 GCF_004355925.1 Anarrhichthys ocellatus
ACACACACACACACACACACACACACACACACACACACATGACACATGCACGTCTGACCTGCATACTGAGGCGTACACACGGTGGTCTCTGAGGCCTTGATTACTTTCTCTTGTCTGTTTCTTTCCCGTGTGCTGGGGGTTGCGAAACATCATCTCCGCCTCCTAAATGAGCTTTAATCAATGCAATGGTGTATGTGTGTGTGTGTGTGTGTGTGTGTGTGAGTGATGCATAGCACAATGTTTCTGGATCACACATATTTTTGTGGCTGCACACAGAGACAGTGTGGGATTAGGTGGAATCCATTAGCTGCATTATCAGTGTGCCATATCGGCACTTTTTAAAAGCAGCGCTCCCCCCCATGATGCACTGACCATTTGGTAATGACGGGTTTCGGGCAGAGTATACAGCGCCCAAATATGCTGGCAAGAGCAGATGATATCTGTTTTTTTTAATATTAATTAACACTTAAAAGGTCTTTCAGTCAAATTTCAGTGATAATCAAGATTTCAGAGGGTGCATGGAAAGACTCCTGAATGACAGAATGAGACGATGTTTTGAGGACACAAGGAACTGTGTCCCCGGATTATAGCAGTGGGAGTTTCCTTTGCTCTCTATCTTCAAAGGTGTGCACTCACTTTTGTCAGTTTAATGATGCAAACTCAAACTGAGAGCAGGGTAAACAGCAGCACCTGTGTCTGTGTGCACGTGCCGCATGCACTGAATATGTGCTCATATACTTTGTAAAGAACGTTGAATGTGTTCTTGTTCTGCTATTCTCTGCAGGAATTCTTTTTTGAAAAAGGGCTAATAATTCAGGGCTAATTTAATGCATCCAATGAGTCATTTTATCATAAATCTATTTTTTTTTTTTTGTACTTTCTACAGATCCCAGAATTAATTCCCTGTCTCCAGAGAATGGTAGAAACATCAAAGTTGAAGCAAAAGTGCAACAGTTGTTGTTTTTCTGGAGCAAGTCAAAAACCTCTTTGTCCCGTTGAGCCAAAACACAGCAGGTCTTGCTGTTGCATTCTGGTCTGTTGAGCCAACTGAACGTGCTCTATGATCTATTCCCTCTCTAAAATGTGTATGAGCTTGTTCCTTCACTGTGTTTAAAACACAGTTTAAATGTGAATTTCTCTTTTTCAGTTTAGGTTTGTAAAAACGATCTGAAATAAATCAAATCCACCGAAGGTTAGAAAAGAAGGTTGTACGTGGTTTTTGTGATCCAGGCTAAAGCAGTAGAGGCACTGTTGATGTTTATATCCTACCATCATTGCCAATCGTAGAAGAACTTACCCCTCATGTGAAACATCTGATTCCCAGTAAGCAGATACTGTTTCAGTGCTATTGAGCAAAGCACCGAAATGCCCAGAGGAGCCGGGGGAAGACCTCAAACATCGCCAGGCTTCCTGCTAAAGCTGTCTGGTTAAATAAAGGTTCCCCGTTCCAGCGTTTGAGCATGTAACCCTCTCACTTTCTCACATTCATATTTCATTACCCGCCATCAAATATGAATGCAGTTTTGGAGACATCACATGCCCACAAACTGACCCACGACCATTTTAGTGCCAAATCAGTTTTCACCTTTCAGCATTGTGTTCCCACATCCGTCTCTCTGTGTAGGAGTATGATGTTTGATCTTACAGTGCAGTAAAAGCACCTTTTTGGGTAATGTACTGACTATTTAAATCCATTGCATGAAGTTATGTTTTTTTTGAATGCAAAGTTATTTCACTTCTAAACAAATCAAACGATTGCATTGCGTTTAGAAATGTGAGGTGCGCCCACGTACAGTATATCCCCGGGATCTTCCTTTCATACCCTTCGTTTATATTCACTCTCTACAATGGAAGGCCTTTATTATATTAAAGTAGATCAAATAAAGCATAGCTATAGCAGACTGGCTGCTGATGCAATAGCAGCAGCTCAATTTGAATGACACTTTATTTCAGCGTCTCACCGCTGCATTATCCGCTTCTAAACAAAGCATTTCTTCACTTGATTTTATTCTAATTAAAACACTTATTAGATGCCCGCAGACAACATAGTGAACTGTTTTCCACCCGTGTGCCTGCAATTTCATTAATATATCCCTGGATGCGAGGAATCATTTATTTCACATTTTATTAGTTTTCTTCCTCAAAAAAAAAAAAAAAAAAATCAATTAGAAGTGCTTGAATGCTGGTAGAACTACTACTCCACAATGTTTGCCAACTTTTCAGTGCCAGTCCTCGTTATTCTTGCCTGCGTTATCCCTCGCTATGAAACTATGTTCGTGTTTCCGACTGTATATTATTTTGTGCTTTATCCAATATGCATTTAGATGTGTTTATACAGGCACACCGCTGCCAACTGTTTGCTGGCTCTCCAGTGCCAGCACGTCGGTGCCAATCTTTCGCAATCCCCTCCCATTTGCCATCCCTGTGAACGACTTTGTTTGTTTTTTTTGTACTTTATATGATTGTATTTTATACAATATACAATTAGGGTGGTTTGTTATTGGCTGTCAGACCCAGCACTGGCAAGTGTGTAACTCAGTGTTGGGCTAGCGTTGCCAGCATCATTTGTCTATGATCTCTCTGTGGACTCATGAAATTTGTTTTGCTTTTTCACTTCCCACGATTTTGCTCAAGAAAATATATTCTTCTCTCTTCTCTTTAGTGCCAATATGTGCTGCTGTTACCCTTTGCCCCTCCCCCCCCTCTACAATCTCCATACCTTTCCCAGAAGCAGTTCATTTGCTCCTTCTTTCCCATCTTATTTTGAGAATGTAGTTTTATTTCCTGCATCTTGGCAAGATGTGTTTTAGATATTAAAATCTATGTTTTTCCTTTGAACAGGAAGACAATAGTTAAATTGAGAGTGGAGGTGGAGGTGGAGGGAACATATGGTGGCAGCTTAAGTTGACCTTTATGGCATTCTAATAAAAATGGTCCATATCTCCAATTTGAAGCAAGAACAAATCACTCCAGTTACTCATTTAGATGTAAACTATATACCAGCTGGATCAGACTCCCCGTTCTGACCTCCCATAATCCTCGTCGTCTCATTCGCCCAAGCAGCGCTTCAGCTCTGATTTAGCGTTGCACCTCTTCCCATTCACAATCTCATTAATTTCCCTCGTTCTTTGTGCCGCTTTGTCTCGAGGGAGCCCACCACCGCCCAGGCTCCTCTCTCCGCCAGGTGATTAAGATTCTCTCTGGTGATTCTCAGGTGTTCTGTTGTACAGAGCTCCGCAGGGCTCCTCTGCGTGATCCAGAAAGACCCTCCTCTGCTGGTGGGTGGTTGTGCATTTGAATACGTGGCATGGCACGAGTCTTTTCTCGTTCAAATAAGATGATCTTCATAAGGCTTGCTGATACTTTTCAACTTATCCCTTGCTTCACTGCCTAATAGTTATTTTTTATTTTTTTCGAATCATTGAAAAAGTCAGCTTAGTAACATTTTGTGAACATATTTATATTTCCTATGTGTGTCCGTGCATCACTGAGAGCCAACTGTCTGCTCTCCGTGGTGTTCCCCATGTATCAGCTCTGTACATCCTGTGTCACACAATGAGGGCAGCGTGCCAAGGGGATATCCAGCCTTTGCCAGCTCGGTGACCAGTCAGTTATTGGTCATTCACCACAGGGGTTGTACCTGAATTTGCAGGACACGCACACGCACACGCACAACAACCACAAAAGCCATAGGGCGTGCAGAAAGGACAAACGCACTCAGTGGTGCCGGATGAAGCTCGTGAAGAGGAGATTTCCGCCCTGTGCTGTAGGGATAAATATGTGCCATACATGTGTGGGTGTGTTTGTGGTTGGGGAAGCACTGTGGTTTTGTCATACTGCAATGCGGTTGTTGTGTAGTCATAGTATGTATCTGTGATTGCGAGAATTTATC
>NW_022284919.1:0-716 GCF_004355925.1 Anarrhichthys ocellatus
AGGGAATGCTTTAGGGCGGGGCTACACGGTGATTGACAGGTCTCTACTAGAGACGTATACGGCGTCTCTACGTCACTCCTCCTCAGTCCAGATATGGTCACTTCCTGTTCACTGGTTGTGATATAAACAAGATGGCGACAGCAAAGCCGCCGAACTCGAGGCTTCAAAACGTCCACAAACCAACGAGTGACGTCACGATGACTACGTCCACTTCTTATATTTTATGCAAATTAAGTAGATGACATCATCTTTTTCCCAAACGATCCATTTTAGCGTGTCCACACCGATACAAAGTAACGGCCATTTTTAAAACCTTTTTAGAAGGCGTTTTCAAAAGCATCTGTTTTGGTGACCTAAAACTCGTATTTGTAGTAATAGTGGAATATTGTTGTAAACGTAGTCGGTGTTCAATGTCAGGAATATAAACTAACCTGAAACACTGACGCCCCCCCGCAGCGCTCTCTCCTCTGTGACCTCTCACCTCTGTTGTTGTCTGTTGTATCCGTTGGCTCATCCTTTACAGGCCGGGACAGAGCAGGCAGTCGGCCCACAGTCTGTGATGTCATCACCACGCGCCATCCCGACTCTCCATCAACACCCATCTCTGACTGTGTGTAAGTGAGACCGGACTCAAGTGAGAGACACTCAGAGAGAGAGAGAGAGAGAGATTGTGTGTGTGTGTGTGTGTGTGTGTGTGTGTGTGTGTGTGTGTGTGT
>NW_022284919.1:726-3890 GCF_004355925.1 Anarrhichthys ocellatus
TGTGTGTGTGTGTGTGTGTGTGTGTGTGTGTGTGTGTGTGTGTGTGTCCTCTAAGTGGACCGTCTCCATGACTTCATGGACTTCATGACCACAGACTTCTTCCACCTTAACGGCTCACTGTCACTTTCTCTTCTTCTCTCCTCCGACTCCTCACTACACTTTTGTCCTTATCTCCTCCTCCTCCTCCCTTTATTTATACTTTTCTCTCATTTCCCCTATCTTCTTCTTCTTCTCCTCCTCCTCTCTTCTTCTTCTCTGTTTCCTGTCCCTGCAGACTTGACCAGCAGACCCCGTAGCCCTCCTCAGCCCCCTCCTCCTCCGCTGCCGCCAGGCCGACCGCCGCCGCCCACTCCTCCACAGGAGCGAGGAAACGAGACGCAGGAGGACGCAGGAGGAGGAGGAGGAGGAGGAGGAGGAGGAGGAGGAGGTGGGGAGGCCGCAGTGACCATGGCGACGACGGCAGGAGGAGGAGGAGGAGGTGTGGAAGACTGGGAGGAGAGAGACACTCCTCTACGCCAACTAGAAGCTGTGGAAGGAGAGGAGAGGGAGGGAGGGAGGGCGCCACGAGCCATCGATAACCAGTACTCCTTCTTCTGATGAAGGGAGGAGGAGGAGGAGGAGTGTGTATGTTTGTGTTTGAGTGTGTGTGTGAGCAGATGTGAGATTGGATGAGGCAGCGTACATCATAGCCATTCATAACCAGTATTTTTATTTTGTTAGCAAGGTGGAGGAGAGAAGGAGGAGGAGGAGAGGAGGAGGTGTAAAAAGTACTAACACTAAACGAGAGAGAGAAGACGGAGAGCAGCTTTACAACACTAACTAGCGGTACATTTCTTTTTTAATTGTTAATGTTTTTAGTCCGATAAGCTTTGTGTGTTGTTGTTTTTTGCCGGTTCGACTCCTAAAGAACTCTTCTGTTGTTCGTGAACAGTAAACGGAGCTCGAGGGTTGAAGCCGACAGTCTTGATACCTCAACCGTGGTCCACACGCTAGCCAGAGGCCCAACCTCTCTACAGACGTTAGGTACGGTACGGAGGCCCCGGGGGGACAAATCGTCCTGTGTTTGTGACGTAAGGTTCAATAAGGATTAGTTCCTTTATTCAATATTTAATCATGTGAGAAAAAGTATGTTTGTTCACGTGAAAACATCTCCTTCAAACTACTGGATTTATTCAAGTTCATCACCAAAACTACATTTTACAGATGACATGTGAACACATCATGATAACGTTATAATGTACCTTCAGCCAGTACTCAAGTTCACTGAGCAGAGCCTGAAGGCATCATAATGTAACTGAAGTGAACCTCTGTTGGTTAGCCGTTAGTGGTGCTGCTAACGTTACTAGCTCTCCTCCTGTTGGTTAGCCGTTAGTGGTGCTGCTAACGTTACTAGCGCTCCTCCTGTTGGTTAGCCGTTAGTGGTGCTGCTAACGTTACTAGCGCTCCTCCTGTTGGTTAGCCGTTAGCGGTGCTGCTAATGTTACTAGCTCTCCCCCTGTTGGTTTAAACACCGATTGGTTGTTTACATTTACTAAAGTTGGCACATTTAGCATTTTCTGTTCACTTTGTTCTTTAAATTTAGGTTTTAAAATATGTTGATTTTTTAAGTGTAAAACATTTGCTGGTTCATGCTTTAAAAATGTGTTTTATGTTTTTCTAGATATTATTTTATTGTAAATTTAATATTTTTAAAGATATCCAAATGGGAATTACTCACAGCTGTTTTTTCTTTCTTGTTCTTCTATTTTCTGACATTTTATTGGTTTTACAATTAACTAAATAACAGAAAGAAAAATCTAAAGATGAGTTGAAAACCAGTCTTGAAGATGTTCGTATTCTCGTTACGTTGATCGGTTACTCATCAAAAACTACATTTTACAAGATTACGTGTGAACTCATCGGGACAACGTTATAATTTATGAAACACTTCTATAAGAACACGGTGGAGCACTTCAGCCTCTTGTGGCCACAATGAGTATTACAACAACAAAATACTTTATTTTTTTACTTGTTTTCACAGAAAATACATAACTGAATAATCATCCTGGCAAAACCTTTTTCCACCTGTTCTTAAGTCACAAACATGTTTTTGTCCTCTCAGGGCTTCCGGAGTTCTGCGACAGGAAGACTCAAAACGTAACTCAGTTCCCGGTACAGAGAGCTCGTCTCACCAGACTCACACATAATAGTACTTCTGAGATGTGCTTTTCTTTGTTTTACGTTATTGTGTATTTAATATCTTTCGGGTAAAACTATTTGAAGAGTACGTCTGCAGCTTCTGGACATTTTGATGGACGTTATATTAAGATAAAATAAACCTTTATTGATCCCGAGCGTTAGCATAAACACACCAAACAATACAGAAATAAACACATTAATTAAAGGGCTTTATGAAACATAAAGGCAACGTGACATCGGTGTGGTTCTTTACGCTCTTCTGGCATTCTTAATAAAGATTACTTGATAAGAACAATCCTAATAGTTTGCAGCCGTGCGTCCATCACTGTTCATGAACAGCGGTAAAGTCTGTCTGGTGTGACGAGTGTTTTGGGTCTAAAGTGGAAACTTTTACCTCAGACCTCAGTAGACGTCTCGCTCTCTCTCTGACACGAAGGAGGAATTATTCATGATACCAATAACTAATTATTGATGGAAATAATAATAATGACGGTCAAAATAATAGTATTAATTTTATTTGTGTTAAGACACTTTTTATTTTGTATATGCTTACTCGATGTAACACTTGTTCCGACTCCATCTTGTATTCGATATGTTTGTGCCTTTTTTGTTTGTTTGGGATAAAAAGAAGGAAATACATATATATACATGTACATGTATATGTATATACAGTTGTGTGAAAAAGTGTTTGCCCCCTTCCTGATTTCTTATTTTTTTGCATGTTTGTCACTTAAATGTTTCAGATCATCAAACTAATTTAAATATTAGACAAAGATAACACAAGTAAACACAAAATGCAGTTTTTAAATGAAGGTTTTTATTATTAAGGGGGAAAAACAATCCAAACCTACATGGCCCTGTGTGAAAAAGCGATTGCCCCCTAAACCTAATAACTGGTTGGGCCACCCTTAGCAGCAACAACTGCAATCAAGCGTTTGTGATAACTGGCAATGAGTCTTTTACAGCGCTGTAGAGGAATTTTGGCC
>NW_022284920.1:0-796 GCF_004355925.1 Anarrhichthys ocellatus
AAAACCTTTGGAGCAAAGACAACACAATACTGTACAACATCCACTAGGGCAGTGGTTCTCAAACTTTTTCTGTCGCGCCCCACTTTGGAGGAAGAAAAATGTTCATGCCCCAACACCCCAACAAAATTGTAACAAAATGGTCCATGTTGAACTTTTATTGAAATAACATTTTGTGACTCCTCCGTCTGTGCTTTTTCAAATAATATAATAAAGAAAATTGCAATCACTTTCAAGTAAACCAGATTGCTCCATCAGACAAAAACAAATAAAATGTGCATCACTTTGTTAGAACAATGCAAATAAAGTTCAATTTGTGCAAAAAATAACTAATATTTGGCAGAAAATAGCTTATTGTGGCAGCAATTAATTTGTTTTGAACTGAATATCTTTCTAAGACAATAACAATAAACTGCAACCTGTGAAAAACAAAACAAGTTCAAATATTTGGCAATAAAGAGTTTTACTGCATATCTTTTCAAAACAATGATAACGTGGAACCTGTGCAAAACTAAACAAAATGAGTGCAGATATGTGTGAGCCATATGCTCACACATATCTGCAGGAAGCTGTTCTCACGTCTGTTTAGACCTCCACCTTTATCCAGGCCCACCTCCACCTTTATCCAGGCCCACCTCCACCTTTATCCAGGCCCACCTCCACCTTTATCCAGGCCCAGCTCCACTCACATCTCAGCCCTCAGCCTCCTCTCCCTGGAGCTCTTTGACCTCATCATCTCATCAGTATCTGGGCCTCATCATCTCATCAGTATCTGGGCCTCATCATCATCTCATCAGTA
>NW_022284920.1:806-3889 GCF_004355925.1 Anarrhichthys ocellatus
TCATCAGTATCTGGGCCTCATCATCATCTCATCAGTATCTGGGCCTCCTCATCATCTCATCAGTATCTGGACCTCATCATCTCATCAGTATCTGGACCTCATCATCTCATCAGTATCTGGACCTCATCATCTCATCAGTATCTGGACCATCATCATCTCATCAGTATCTGGGCCTCATCATCTCATCAGTATCTGGGCCTCATGTTTCGTGGTCATGAAAGTTATTCTGACCATGAAATCATCCTCATTCTACTTTGAGTTAAAACAAACAACCTGCAACCAGATGCGCCGGTGTTCCGGTTTAACGTTAACGAGTGACCGCGTGAACTG
Organism: Anarrhichthys ocellatus; assembly: GCF_004355925.1. NCBI lineage: Eukaryota > Metazoa > Chordata > Actinopteri > Perciformes > Anarhichadidae > Anarrhichthys > Anarrhichthys ocellatus. The sequence continues at coordinate 1,137 of NW_022284920.1, forward strand.
AACCGGAACACGGGGGCGCTGCATGTTTCATCACGTTACGTTTTTTCCTTCTAAATCATGATCATGATGAACGTTAACAGTCGACAAAGTGTCGCATGCAGTAGACGTTAACTTAACCCAGCAAGTCTGAACGGTAACGGAACATAACGTAACTTAAACTGTAACGGAGGGAAATGAAGACGCTGTACACATCTGAACGCTGATTGGCCAAAACTCAAAGACGTCAAAGATGTTCTATTGCGAAGATCACAACATCACCTTTTCTCCTCGTCTCACTCCAATCTAAGAAACAATCTTTGAAACAAGTTTGCAGGTATGAATAAAGTTCTAATAAAAAAAATTCTGCATTTCCCCCTGCGCCCCACCTGCAATACCGCCGCGCCCCACTAGAGGGGCGCGCCCCACAGTTTGAGAACCACTGTGTTTTTGGATGCCCCTGAATCCTGGATTGGATTTTGGACTCACTGGATTGAATTTTCTCCCTGGAGGCCACCACTGCGGTCATGTGGTCCGTCATCCGCGGAACCTCGGTCATGTCAGCCGGCACTTGAAATGTAATGCTCGTCTATTCGTGGTGCTACGGTACAGGTGCTTGGATAGCCCAAAAAGCCGGGAAATAGACCTATATTTCATCAATAATTTGCCCAATTTGTTAAAAAACAACGTCATTTTGTACATTATATGAAATCAAACAATAAAAAAATCTGAAATTACACTGCTGTATAATCTTTAATTGAAAAAGGGTTCGAAAATTATAATATTGCCTAATAATAATCTTTGATCTGTAAAAAAAACATTTCCTTCATTGGTTAGCTAAAATTTCCGTTGGAGTTATGTTCTTGATGACCCCATGTATCTCTATGTCCAATGTAATGTAATATTACTATACAGTTTTTGAGAAAATCTGATGTAAAGTCAGCTCAAATGACATTTTGATATTCATAATTTCCCTATATTTGACATTTTATAAAAATGAACCCTTAAGAGGTTATGTCAATATTTCACTTGATTCTTGTTAATGACGACCCTCACTATGGACATGAATATTGTCATGAAATATTAAATATTATATGTATGTTATTACAATCATCTTGCTCTAAACATAACTCTGTGTTCTGTGTACTCATTGTGGTGTCGTATTATTGTTCATTACCTCTCCTTACGAATCTAGATACTGGTCTAGTGAGCACTTACCTCACAGGTGGGTTACACAAGCAAAACGCTAAATATGTCATGTCAATGTCATAACTTGTTAAATATCTTTCACCTTGAACTCTCACCACTACTGCGAATTTCTGCTAGCTAGCTTCTGCTTTACAACAGTCACGCTAGCCCACTGACCAATCACACCGCACGTTATTGCTGAGCCAGCCGCACATTAATGCTGACGTCATTATAGGCCAGCTAGCAGGCTCCGACACGTCAAAGAATACGCCCAACATGTCAAACTAAAGACCTGATTGGTTGAACACTATGACAATCAACAATATCGTCCCCATTCACTTAAACTGCACATGGATGCACTTGTGAGTCTGCAGGCCTCTGTTCTTACCTAGAGACACAGAGGTGAGATCTGATTGGATAAAAGCTCTACTTAAAACAAGCTGCACTGGAAGCAGAGCAACTGAGGAAGACAGTAGCTGTGCAATGAGAACATAAGATAATGGGAAAAATATTTATATAAACTATAATACATGTAGTGTATTTAAGAACAATATTAAATTATATAACAGCTATCTTTGTGATTCTGTTTAGGCCAGCAGAGGAGGCTGTGCAGGCCCTCACGGCCCACCATTACAGTATATAGATCATCAGTTGTTAAGAAACAAAGGTGTTCTGGATGAATCATTTCAGTGTCTTCAATGCTCCATCCATTATCTTCATCTTATCCAGGGCCGGGTGGAGGGGCAGCAGGTTTAGCAGATTATTCCAGACATCCCTCTAAAAAAGCAACATTTTCAGATCAACCTGAGGAACCCAGAGGTGTTCTCAGGCTGCACGAGATATATAATCTCTCCAGTGAGTTCTAGGTCTACCCCGATGTCTCCGAGCACAAACTATCTAAAGGGACACATCCAGAAGGATCCTGATCAGATGATGAACCACCTCAGCTGGCCCCTTTCAACGTGAAGGAGCAACATTGAAGGTTCAAAATCAGCTAAAGCTGATTCTCTGGCCACGCCCACTGACATTTAACTCAACCAATGAGAACAGTTCTGTCTCCAGAGCAGAAATGTTCGAGGAACTAAAATCACAATCAGCTTGATGTTGAGCAGAAGGGCTGTGCAGCAGAGAGACTGTTTAGTTGTTTCATTCTACTGCAGTGGAAGAACTTTCTGTGGAAGGCAACTCTTGAGATTAGGAAAGGAAAGTCAAGAACCTGTGTTGAGTCTCTCCATGTTACAATCTCTTGCAGACTAACTGACATGAATAACACTCATTTTGCAGCCCTGGGTTCCATGAACAGCATAACACCAGAAAGTACTGAAGAACATGTTGCAGAGGGCAGACGCATCAAGCTGACCTGTAAATATGAGGGTGCTATCTCCAGTATCCAGTGGTACCAACAATACCAGAGATCCAGACCAGAGTTCCTGCTCTACATCACAGAGGGAGGATTTATTCATCCAACTGCTTCTGATTTCTCAGCTCACATTAACAAAGAAGAGAAACGTGTTGATCTGGAGATCTCCTCTGCTGCAGTGACAGACTCTGCTGTGTACTACTGTGCTCTGATGCCCACAGTGACAGGA
>NW_022284921.1:0-3888 GCF_004355925.1 Anarrhichthys ocellatus
ATCATATCATCAGATACAGATCCTATTAATAACTGATCATTGATGATTGAAGAGGATGATAGTGAACATGGAGGAACACGAGGAGGCGTCTTCAGCTAGTTGTCGTCCTCTTTAAAGCCAGAAACACGACGTTCATGTTGAACTTCTTCTTCTACTCATCGCTTATGTTTCTGTAGATGAAACGAGGATCCGTGTGTGTTTGAACGCTTGGTGGGTGGAGCCTGGCTGTGGAATCTGCTGCAGGGAAACATGAATTATGTAGTGGTTTAGCTTAAATAAAATAATAAATGATCCCGTTACATTATCTTATTGGACAAAAATAATCTGCAGTATATTGTGTTTAAGCATAAAAGAAATGTGTCACAGTTCACTCTTCTATTGTTGAGTCCGGCCCTGCTAGTCGACTGATCGCTGCTGGATTATACATTTGAAGGAAACTTTCACATCTCTGGTTTAAAGTGTTATTGTAGACATTGATCCACAGTCCTGCAGGACATGAAGTCACGTTCCTCTTGGCTCTGATATGTTTTAGGAAGCGTCTCACCTGAGGAGACCCGCACTGGACCGCTATCAACAGTCTTCTCCTGTGATTGTACTGACGGCCTGTCAGAGAAGTCAGCAGTCAGTTTATTCATTTCATACAAAACAAACATTATTATTATTATTCATCGTATGGCGTCTTACTCCAGAGTGGCTGGTTGGCTGTCAGATGTCTCCAGAAGAAAGACGCTGGTCCCTCTTCAGCCCAGTGTGCTGTGAACAGACCAGACCAGCTGAGGGAGGACTGGGAGGTCTGCTCACCACATGACACTGTGGACCGTCAGTCAGAGATGAACCAGCGGCACAGAGCTACAGACTGCTGAACAACAGCTTCACTGACCCCCTGAACTCAGTGCAATAACACTTAGAACACGTCAACCAATATCAATACAATCAACCACAGCGATGGTGTGAACCGGCTCAACCATTGAGCGGTAAGTGAGACGTTTGAGCAGAGAAGAGAAACAGGTTTAAAGAGATCAAAGGGTTCTGATCAGAACTCTGATAAACAATGTATCATTGATTATCATAAATCATCTCATGAAACATGATGCTAACACAATAAGCATGAAGTTCAGCAAACATCTTATTAACAAAGGAATAGTTATTATAACAGATAATTGATGTTTACCAGCGCGAGCCTCTCGCGGGAGTAACTGGGAGAGAAGCTGGTGAAGAGTTGGTCTCTGAATCCCATTTAACAAAGTCCTAGTTTTACTATTCTCTGCTCCTCAGTCAATGCGCACATCTTCAGTGCGCTCACACAGCCGTCCTGTGACTCAGCACAGAGGACGCGTACATTCGGCTTTCACGTGTTTGACAAATCAGCAGTTATTTGGACACAATTTAAACGAGCATCGGTCCATCGGTCCGGTGATCGGTGGTCCCGGCAACAACAGGCAGAGGACAGAAGATGATTTTTAATAGTTCTGAGTGATTCTTCTTCTACGAGATTAACGCCGAAGTCTCGTGCAACGCTCGTTAATGAGGAACATTTCGGACTGTCGTGTTTTTATATTGTATGTAAATCAATATACAAATATACACATTTGTAAACGGAGTCTGGCTTTTTTACTAAAAAGCGTTTAGCTCGATTTTTAAAGATAATTACAACACGTTCTCAACACTAAATTAATCGGTGTATAATCGGTGTATAATCGGTGTATAGTCTGTGTATAATCGGTGTATAGTCGGTGTATAATCGGTGCAGACTGCAGGTTGTTGACAGCAGCTCATGGATCACAGATCGCAGAGATATCATAACATATATTCAATCATCATCAGCTCGTGACAATACGCCGAGCGCACGTGTCAAACATGAGGCGTCGTTCTACATACCTGTGATGTCTACTTTTAATTCCCTTATTGATGAAATCTAACCGGCTGTCATTTTGCTCTCACATACATCCCGGAAGTGACGTCGCTTGTTAGTTGTTTTTTTCTCCCCTTTCTTTATTTATTTATCGACTTCCTTTAAAGTTACGCCATGTGTGGTCTTTAGATTGATTTTTATGAAATGCTATCAAATAGAACAAAAATAAAAAATAAAAATTTGACGATGACGTCACTGTGCTGCTGCTGGAGGTCATGATTCCAGAAGTTTTCATCCTCATGGTTACTGTAGGGAAAGCACAGGAGCACCGAACAAACATGATTAATGGCTGCATTCCATGTAGGAGACCAGGTCCAGGCATTATTATAGCACTGGATCACGTAATGAAACATCACATAACTTAATATTCAGAGGAGGTCATCACAGGAGAGTGGATGCTTTGTTATCGGTCAGGAAATAGATGTGGTAATGAAATGAATGTTTATTTATTTACTGATGAAAATAAATATATATTCTATATATCTAATAAAATAAAACTAAAATCATAACAGTACGGGATCATTTGGTGTATAAATATGAAAACATGTATATTATATATATATTTTTTTTTGGTCGATTAAGGTCAGTCTACACTAATATTATTAGTACAATACTTTTGTTTTATATAATTATATTTGTAGAATTAGTGGCTGCTTGTGGATCGTTTCTGACTCGTGTGATAAATATTTTCAGTAACTCCAGACCGTCAAAAAGTTCCAAAAGTAAAAAGTTATTGAAAAAAGAGATTTACAAAATTCACAAGATTTTATCTGACGAAATATTCTGCTTCAATCTGTATTTGTCAGCGGTCATAAACCTGTTTGCTCTCCTGAAGAAGCATCAATTATATTTATTTAACCGCGATAACAAACATAGTAAATTACTTCATTCATTACAGAAAAATAAGTCATATTTTGTATCTGCATTCGCTTTGAGAATCACTTGTGTCAAAGTATTAATCTGATTATTGTTTTTGTTAAAGAACTTTAATCTGTAAACTTGTGCTTGAATCCCGGAAATGAGATCTGTGAGCACGAGGAGACGTTAACCCTGTAAAGAGTAAAATATAGGAAAATAGTTGATTCACTTTGCAGAATTTGTTTGTGCAGAAATGAAAGGGTTTTCAATTATTTTATGTTATTCATCTTTAGATAAATGTAATAAGTCAGCGTTGGTTCTGTATTTGTACTCACATTATTTAAATAAGAACAAATAACGGCTCATTTGCTGATTTAGCTCCATTACAGTATAGATCATGAATAATTATACTATAATAACATGCCATTTCATTAATTGACATTTATTAAATAAAAAAACAAGTAAAATTGGATCCTCCAGGTGATTCTGTGCTTATTGAATCTCTGCAGAGATAGAATATGATCTAAAAAAATAAGCCAAGTCACATTTGTATGGTTTAAGATCAGATAAATGTACTTTTTCTAACTGATAAGATACAGGCAGTGTTTTAAATGCTGCAACCAGAAATACGTTTTAACAGTGAAATGTATTTATAGTGAATCATCAAAGACATTATATCTCTATTAGTGTTTTATTCCATATGTGAATTTCAATGTCTCCATGTAAAGCGTAATGCGAGTAACGTTTGAGTGACCTTGAGCTGCTCCTAAAGTTAAGAACCTGTATGTATGACGACTGAAATAAATGTTTCTTTATTTCTTAAAGAGAACATGCTATTTTCTCCTCCGCGAATCACCACCTTAATGTGGTGGAGGAGTTTGAGAGGCTCAGTGATCCTGGGAGATATGTTGTCCGGGCAAGTAGCCCCTGGTAGGGTCTCCCGAGGCAAACAGGAGAAACAACATGGAGCAGCCACTCTGTGGACCCACCACCTGCAGGGTCAGACATCAGGGTCGGGGGCCTGGACTAGCCGATCGCCGGCAGCATAGACTAGCTCTAGGGACGTGGACTGTCACCTCGCTAGCGGGGAAAGAGCCAGAGCTGGTGCAGAAGGTGGA
>NW_022284923.1:0-3888 GCF_004355925.1 Anarrhichthys ocellatus
GGTAATGTCTAAATTTATAATAAATAACAGATACAAAATATTTACCTTGGTGAAATTCCACTTGATGCTACTGCAGGGATGAAAACAAATCACACGTTAGAAAATAGTAACAATTGATTTAGAGGATGTGTCTCTAAGCATCATGTCATTATATTATGAATAAACCTGTTATAATATCACAACGTACTTTCCCATGAAGCCTTTCCCGTTGGGCTGCTCCTTCAGCCACTTCCACAGAGGATGAGCGGTGGCCCCGTTCACATCGATCTTACTGAACATGTCAAACTGGGCGTTGTAGGACTGTGCGAACTGCTTGATCTCAGTTTCATTGCCGGGCTCCTTCAAAATAAAACAAGTTGAGAGAAATAATAGAACTGATCAGCACCATTTAAGCCCTGTGCTGATTGTCTCATCATAAAATAATGCTGATGAAACAAAGGTTGTCTAAAAGGAATACTTTCCCCCCAAAATAACCATTTGTATATCAATTCCTCACAGAGTGTTACTTTGAATTCTCTCATGTCTCCACGATGAACGACGAATCAAAAAACAGAGAAAAGTCTTGATGAATCTCAGTAAATGGGGTCCGCGTTTAACAGCAAAACTCCATAAAAATATCTGTTTACAACCTCAAACAATGTAAATCTCATTTATCTATTCTATGCTCACGTTTCCATTTGCTTACAGATGTTACTTATATATACTTATACTTTAACTTATATCATTCCTACAACGTTCAAATAATTATGGTGAAAAAGTAAAAATAATAGTAAAGTAGAAAAAATAAAGATATAAATAAAATAAGGATAATGAAAAAGTAGGCTAGTATGATGGTGCACATATACATATACTGTATATTTACACCTTCATACTTTTATATACTTACATATGTACACAAGCACAGATTCGTGTGCAGACAGGAAACAACTAGCTTGTTTAACAAGTTTTTTTGTTTTGTTTTTTATTTAAAACATTTTTTTTTAATTCTCCGGTCACTGTGGAGGTGTGCAAGAAAAATAAAGTGTATTTCAAGAATTCAAGGTAACACTGGGTGAGTAATTGAAATACAAATGATCATTTGGGGGGGTGAAGTATTCCTTTAATTTACTACAATATGATCTTGTTTTTTTTTGCTTGGACACATCTTTTGCTAATAGGATGGTAAGAAAATGTTTTGTGAATAAAATCTTCCATCTTTATGGGTAAAGAATACTATAATGTAGAAAACATTGTTTTTATTAAAACATTTCTAATAATACACTAGTTTCACATTCCCAATGACATGACACTTCAGATCACGCACACGTACAGTATGTTATAATGCCTGTTGTAGCACAGAGCCTTAATAAAACATGTTTACCTGGTTCCCAAACTGGTTACAAGGGAAGCCAAGGATGCGTAAACCTCTCTCTGCGTACGTGGCGTGCATCGCCGCAAACTGAGAGTAGTTTACTGGAGTTTTACCTCACTTAGAGGCAACGTTGGTGATGATGACAACATCCCTCCTAAAAATACAAAGACACACATACATCATGTTTTAGTGATGGTGAGCTTATGTAATGGGATGCTGCAGCAAATTTAGGGAGACAAAATGACATTGTGATACTCTAGAATCACTATTATATAACAATGTTGTGTTAATATTCATTTTAATATTATTGTGTACTTCTCTATTTTGATGCTTTGGCAACATTGTTTTTTTTCTTAAACTTTCATGCCAATAAAGCACATTTAAAAATGAAATTGAAAAAATATCAAAGATAGATTTACTTGTATTTTTCTAGGGAAACCAAGTTGCCATCAATATCCGTCGCTGAGAAGTTATAGATAGACGTGGCCGTCTGCCAGTCCTCTGTCGGAGCAGACTGTAAGGAGAAAGGAAACTCCTGTTCAATGAATATTAGATAACAAGACATTTATGTTCCAGCAGATATACACATTTCCCCTGAGAATGCATCTTTAAGAAGAGTGAAAATAGTTATGTGTGCATTTCACAATGAATACAAATATTATACACAATGAATACATTAAAAGGAATGAAAACATGAACACATTTAATGATCAATGCAGTTCAACAAAATCTGACTTCGTCCAAACGTAAGTTCCATAACTGCAACATAAACCATCAGTGGTAGGTTGATACCTTGAATACATACAGGGTGGCTAGTGTTCCTTAATTAAACAAATAAATACACAAATTGTCCTGGGAACTAAAATGAGGCCATTGTATAATCGAACTCTGTCTACATCATGTTTTAAAGGTTTTAGAAGCCTACCTTCCTCTTCCTTTTAAAGGCCATGTTGTAGCTGCTGTCGACGGAAGCTTTGAGAGCTGGTTGCTGCTTCTCACTTGTCACAGCTAATAACCTCCACCTGCTGCAGTATCCTACCTCTAGTGCCCTCCCCAGTACCAGGGAAATGAACACATCTCTGTTCAGTAGCAGTAACTGCACTCATTTGGGTATTTCTGTTCCTGCTCACCTTTAGTTCCCTGTGTCCCATTTTACATGTAAAATACATTAAGACAATCAAAACAAGATTGTAGATCGAATAACAAAACTTTAAAATAAAAGTTTTATTATAATAGACCAAACATCCATAACAAGGCAACATTTATAAGAGACTGCTAAATTTATTATTAAACATTTTAGTGCTGGAATAAAAAACCAACAGCACTTTAATTTGCATCAAAATTCTGCACATTTAAATGTGACTTACTACCCACCTTTCCTCAAGCTGGCAACAGCAACGAGTAAAATATTTAAAAATGTATTTTTGCAGCAGTATGTATTTAATCATTTCAGTCAAAACCTCTTGAAATGACCGGAGTTATCGCATCACACAGCAGTAAGCGTGCAGAGGTTTCACTGCCAGGATAGATCAGTACAGCTGGAAAATGCATTAAAATATTAAATCTAGACGTACACAACACGATAGCCCCATCAGGTGCAGGTTTAGCTGGATTTTAATTAATAAAACCAGATCAATAATCCCTTCATTCAACTCAAACTAACAGACTTCACACACACAATGGTTTTCATCATGAAATCAGACAAACTCAGGCTCACTTTCCCGGTTTCTTTCATTTAGGGATCCTTCCTCTTTCTCTCCAGAGAACCAAATGAATGCAAGCTTAGTAATCCTCCCAGGAGGTTTGCATGCCATTTTCATCAGGTCTGCTCTGTCCGCCATGCGGGTTTATGAACAGACCGTCACTGGTTCTGGGCTGGAACCAAACTATGTCCACTGGTTCTCGGAGAGGAAGAGAAAAGGAGCGAAAAGGACAGAAGATCAGCGAGTGAGGCATCAGTCATCCATGAGGCGTTTACAGGTATCGGGGAAGATCCTTCTCCACCACCTGGAAGAAAAGCAAGAGCAGAAGTTGACTGTAATTGTCTGAATGAAAGTGTATTAACACCTGGTACACAAAGAATACTACAGTCATGATAAATACATGATAGTATCTGTGGCAAAGTACATACACTTGGATTATCCAGGGGTCCGTATCTCCTCACCACCTGACCTTCTCTGTTGATCAAAAACTAAAGAGAAAGAGGAAAAAGAGAAAACTCAAACACGGTGAACATGACATTTATCAATCAAGAATTGATTTATGTTTTACTTTTGGAATGAAACACTTTTTTTTTTAGAAGCATTTACAGGCTTCTTCCAATAAGTATGCTGTACCCTCATGCTAGTAAACACACTATAGAGATATGGAAAGAATACAGGAATATGACTCATTTTCAGCGCTATCAGCGGTAATGTCTAAATTTATAATAAATAACAGATACAAAATATTTACCTTGGTGAAATTCCACTTGATGCTACTGCAGGGATGAAAACAAATCACACGTTAGAAAATAGTAACAATTGATTTAGAGGATG
>NW_022284924.1:0-3887 GCF_004355925.1 Anarrhichthys ocellatus
TGTGTGTGTGTGTGTGTAACTGTAACAATGCTTGTGCCCACATTGCCCTTTAAGGCCACACGTGTCGATCTGAATGGGTGTGAATCCCACCGGTACTTACTCTCTTGTGTCTCATACACTCTTCTGGAAGTGTTTCTTCCTCAGCTGATGAGGCTAATGGATGAAAAGAAAGTTCCCCGATCTCTGTGTGGCTTTAAGTACGATGATACGGCTCACCACCACTGACCTTTCATCTGCTGACTTTAATTAATGTTCCACTCCCTTCTGTGTTTGCAGAAAGGTTCATGGAACATATCCTCACCTATCTTGAATTTGCTGAAAATCCAGCAATTATAGATAACCCCAACCTGGTAGTAAAGATAGGAAATAGGTAAGTAAGCCTTTTTTTTTTTTTTTTTTTTTTTTTTTTTTTTTTTTTTTTTTTTTTTTCTTCCCACACGTGAAATGAACAAGAGTGTGTGGTGAATATTATCTCTTATCTAATGCCTTTTTTCTTAGATATTATAACTGGACTCTAGCTGCACCCTTGATTTTAAGTCTACAAGCATTTCAGAAGAATTTACCAAAGGTAACTGTGATCTTGGTTTTCTGTTCCATTTGTTGTGATTACATCTGGATCATTGTCAACTTCTAACGAGGTCATCGTTAACTGTTTATCCTAGGCTACAGAGGAGGCCTGGGTGAAGGAGAAAATGCCAAAGAAGTCCGGCCGCTGGTGGTTCTGGCGAAAAAGGGCCGATAGTACAATCAAGCAGGTGTGCACGTTATCATTAGTATTAAAGACACACTGCAAATCTATCCGTTTCTTTAGATTTTATATTTACTTTATATCTTGGGATATTTCCTCTTTTACTCTTCCAGTCAGAGACTAAGCTTGAAACCAAGGAGGAGTGTCATCTGGAGGAGGAAGGACCCTCCATGTCTCAGGAGAAACTGCTTTTGCCGTAAGTGCTATCAAAGTTTATGAATACTCAGTCAAGTCAAGTGAGTTCAGTGACATGCTGAACTCTTGAATGACATTGTAAAAAAAATCCAAAGCTTTATGAATCTCTTGTTTTTATGACGAGCTCAGCATGATCGCATTATATTGTTGGAGATTGAAGTCGACAAAACAACGGTGTTTTTGGCACGGTTAGACAGCTGAAAGGTTAAGTTTAATGAGCTTTGAATCCTATAGTTTAGAAGTTGCACAAAATAATCAAATGGGATCGATGCATAGGTTTGCTAACGGTAACATTAACCTGTATTTTACTTGCAATTTATCTATATACAGTAAAAAGTGACACTGATTCTTGTTGTTTTCCCTGTAGTCCTAAAGCAGGAGACTCGTCCAGTGATGAAGATGCCAAGGAAGTGAGCGCTGCATCTTGTCAGGAGAGACTGCAGCCAGTAGATGGTCAGCACCACCCAGGCCAACCCACCTACAGGAAGTCACTACGCCTCTCCTCTGATCAGATAGTAAGTACATTCTTTACACATGTCTTTCCCTTCCTCAGTCAACTAGCCAACTTCTTAAAAGTATTGCAGAGTACTGTCATAGTATTATCAATCTGTACTTTGATTTGATGGTTACATATTCAAATAACGTGTAACAAGTAGTTTGATTAGATTACAAACTGAAGTGGATAGCACTCTTAGATTTGTGCTTTAATGTTTTTTGCTGTAGATTAGCGCTCCCTCTGCTGGCTAGCTATGGCCTCCGTAGTGTTAGTCCCACTTACAGTCTGTAGGGGGCGCTAAAGACCAGCATATGTTCATTCATACTGTGGCAAAAATAAATCCTACTGGAGAGTAATGCCTATGCTGTTGGAACACACGTCAGTGGATGATATTGCCGGTGCCTCCAGGTGTTTTGATCGTCTTCCTTGTGTTACCAGGCCAGTCTGAAACTAAAGGAAGGACCTAATGATGTGACGTTCAGCATCACCACCCAGTACCAGGGCACATGCCGCTGCGAGGGCACAATCTACCTGTGGAACTGGGACGACAAAGTCATTATCTCCGACATTGATGGCACCATCACCAAGTACGTGACTCGCAGCAACCGTCTCACAACCCCTTTGATCAGTGTGATGGTGCTGAACCTTTTGTGAGGCGTTGATCTACTTTTATCTCACTACATAGCGCGTGATTGTACACATAAATACTACACACGGATTTGTCACAAACCAGCTTTTAGGGAAAGTAAGGGAAACAGATCTACTTTCTTTTAACTATGCTGATTGTGGGCAGTACTGAACGACACAGTAAATGACTCTAGATTTACTACAGTAGATAAATGACATCATCCGGGGCTCATCGGCTCTCCACCAGTGCATGACATTTAGTTTCCCTTAGGTTGCGTATAATATCAACTGCTTGTGTGCTCATTATATACTCTTATAAATAAAGTTATCTAATATATATATTTATTTATAGGCATGTATATGTGACGTAATCAACCGGTTACTCATACTGTTCTTGTGACCTTTTTGTAATATAGTGTGAAATCGTGCAGAAGTACTTGTGTAAGATGTGACACATACTCGTCTTTGATCATGACCTGTAAGTGTCCGCATTGCAAGAAAAAAAAAGTCATTTGTCAATTAGCAAGGCAGCCTCTGTAGAGGTGTCGTGTTATTTCTAGTCTCATGTCTATAAATTGGCCACATACTGTGAAATAATTCTTATTTGGTTGACTAGCTATATTTAGAGTTTTTTAATTGCTCTAACTCGTCAACAGACAGCTCTTTGCGACAGAGAACTGAAGCTGTTATCTGTGCTTTCATCAAAGGCACCAGACTCGGTTGACAAAAACAGTAATTTTACCGCACAGAACACTGGAGTTGCTGATCTGATGATGCCGTGATCGTTGATGTGTGATTTTAGTTTTAAAGGGTTAGTTCGGCTTCGTCTAAGTGAAATGGAAATGGCTGTCTGACAGCACGATATAGCAGTGAAGATATTCTGATATAGATTATTCGTTAGGCGGTTGAATATGTTTCACTGCTGCCCCCGTTCACAGCAGTACATTGTTTTGTTTGCTCCAACTCGTGTCTCTCCAAAGTGGGGGCGTGTCGGAAGCATACAACCCCACTACAAAAACTCAAACTCTCCCTTTAAAGTTGTTGTAGAACATTGGATTATTGAAAGAAAGAACTCATTCATCATCTTTCTACTTAATATTTCATTTCCCTTCTTAGACATTTTGTGCAGTTCTCTCTGCAACTTCACAGACAGAGACTAATTCGAGTCCTTCTCAAATAGCAGATATTAACTCCATAATCCATCTTTACTTAAGTTAATCTTTTTAATTAGCTAAAAGCCAATCTGGGAACCCATCAGCTATCGGTGTGACGACGGATAAGCCTCTGGGTGCAAGGGGCTATATTTCTAGGGATCCGGTGTAGGCAGCAGATATAGCTCATTTTAAACCAATAAAAAAAAAAAAGTGAAATCATCGACAGAAAGGTAGCCGCTGGCTTCTGAGATTCCACTTCTTTTGCTCTCCACACGGAGAAACCTGAATGTTTCTGATGCCCAAATCTCCTCCCATTGCCTTCTGATGCTCCATGTGAATGCAGAAGCGGTTTATAAAGGTTAGCGTTAGCTTACGGCTAGCGCCGTCTCTTTAGACGAAAGTCTGCCTGACGCCCTCTCTGAGTTCCATAGGTGGTCAACATCAAACGGGTCCACTTTGACTGAAGCTTATTATCTCTGTGACCCTTTAGGCCAACCCGTGACATGTGATGTTCTTTGAGCAACAGGGTGAAGAGCACACGGACTATAATGAGCTCATTTACATTTTAGTCTGTAAGCATACCGCTATAAGATGTGGTTGAGACAGTTCCTGCCCAATGGGCCCGTAATCCTCATTAGTGGAGAACAGTCATGTTCTCTTTACGATT
>NW_022284926.1:0-3880 GCF_004355925.1 Anarrhichthys ocellatus
TGTGTGTGTGTGTGTGTGTGTGTGTGTGTGTGTGTGTGTGTGTGTGTATGTGTGTGTGTGTTGCCTGAGAAACATGAATCATTACATAAAGTCCCTTTTGGGTGACTCTAAAATTTCCGACGGCAGTAAATGCAGCACCGACTCCAGAGTGCAGTTACAGGGAAGCGGATGACAGTCAGTCTGCTTCAAAGCGCAACCAAACGCGTCCAAACACACAATCACACTATGGCAACAGCGCGGCTTTGTGTCCTGGTTGTTGTCCTCTCTGCGACTTCAGCAGAAGACTTTAAATTAAAATACAAACCATCCACGAAACCTGTCCGATTATTCACCGAGGAGGAGCTGAAGAGATACGACGGCAGCGTGGTAAACGTTATTTTGAACCCGTAATCCATTCATGCATGTGTGCACGATAACCATGTATCTCTTTTCCGTTGTTTCCCCCTCCCTGTTTTAGGAGGGACACCCTATCTACATGGCAGTAAAAGGAGTAGTGTTTGATGTCACCAAGGGAAAAGGTAAATACAATCCACCGCTCAAACCCTGAACATTATAATGAATTATAAGACAATAAAAACAATTGCCTTGTCACTTAAATGTGCTTTATTCATTCAAACAAAACTGTGACATGAAAGTAAAATGAACACATTGATGCCCACTTGAAAGCTTTCCAGTCCTTCTCCAGAGCCCGACACTTCATTTGAAATCTGCACATTTGTCCACTCAAAATGCACAGATGTTTTGAATTGATATCTTATTTTACACATTGCAGAGTTTTATGGAAAAGGTGCAGCCTACAACGCCCTAGTAGGCAAGGACTCCACGCGAGCTGTGGCTAAGATGTCCCTGGACCCAGCAGACCTGACATCAGATACTGTAGGTTTAGTGTTTTTGTCCTGGCAACAATTCACCCACCAGTTGTTTGGACCGCAGTGTTTCCCCATGACAGTGTATTAGTTATGGTTGACTCCCATGGGTGGGGAGCACCGACATCTGACACCTGAGTGTCGGCTGCAAAAACAGCATTGCATTTATAAACTATGCAACTAGACTGAAACTTCCCAGTTTCGTCTGAATGCACCATACACACCGTAGACCTGTCAGTCGGTCTGCTCTTCCAACTGTATTTTAGTAGACTTTTGAAAGGAAGAAGCAGTAAGCACACAAACTCTACATATTAGAAACACTGGGACCGGACAGGTAAAAGAAAAGACTTCAATCAATCAAGGCCATAAACACTGTAGAATGACATACATAACTTTCTCTCATCCTTCACACCAAGATGCACTTGATTCAGGTGATGAATTGAGGATATTTGATACAACAGGATTTCTGAAGGACTTTAAAGTTCCACTTACTGATATTTGAATAGTACGTTTAGCATGTGTGAAGACTGCTTTGTGTGACTGAATTGTCCTGTTGTAATTATGTTGTGTTGTAAAAATATAATTAGTTCTTTTGTCTTGATCTCAGTGAGACTTCTTGAATAAGGCTTAACTGTAGTATAAGAGCGCAGAATGAGTCACCAACTCAAATGTGAAAAACAATGATTTGATGGTAAAAACTAACTGTTTCAGCACAAATGACGAATAACTCTTTGTTTGTTTGTTTGTTTGTGCAAGTGTCCGAGGACTTTCTTCACTTCCAGACTGCCTCTTCCTGTACTTTTCTTCTTTTGCTACCAACATGTTCATTTGTTGACTTACTGTAAAGATATCAATGACTTCAAAGGGCTTTATAATCTGCATAACATATATGACTACTGCTAATCAAAGTTCTTGTTTTCCATTTGTACATCCACAGACGGGCCTCACTGACGAGCAGCTGGAGTCTCTGGATAGTATATTTGAAGAGACGTACAAAACAAAGTATCCCATCGTGGGTTACACAGCATCACGCATCCTCACGGACGATGGAAGTCCCAACGCAGCCTTCAAACCAGAGGACCAGCCTCATTTTCAAATCAAAGATGAGTTTTAATCTCATTTTACCTTTTTGTAAAACATAGTTGTGAAAAAAAGTATTTTTGCTTTTTTAATATTTTCTCTTTACTTGACCAGAATCGGAGCGTAATATGCCGAGTGCAATATGTGTACAAGAGACGAGCAAAATACATAATGATACAAACACTTTGTATTCACATTTACGTCAACCAAAGGTTTACATGATCCTCTGTTATCTGTGGGAACATCCTTCACACGGTCATTCTGCACAGTGGAACTCAAATGAAGTAGAAATAAGCCAAATACCTTTTTGAATGGAGAGGTATTGCAGTGCATTATATGTGGTTACAGCGATAGTCTTTTACATTTTTCAGGGCAATAAAAAACAAATAAACTGAGTGAATGAACATACAGGAACGTAACTTGATTCGTTCCATAGAAAGACATAAACACAAAACACCATCTATCTATTTAGAAAAGGAAGAGTGAGCCGACACACCAGATGTAATTAACAAACGAAACATCGCCCCTCAGGATTTTCATCAGAAAATAGTGAAAAATTCTCAGGACTTCTTTCCAAACCCATGATAATCTCTTCAAATGTCTTGTTTTGTCCAGACCCCAACATGTTAAATTTACAGTGATTAAATGTTTAAAAAGAAAAGAAAAGCAGAACGTTGTCACATTGAGAAGCTGGAGCCAAAAAATATCTGGCCTTGTTGCTTGATACATGATTGTTGCCGATTCACTTTCTTTCCATGAATTGCTTAATTAAACTCTAGATTTTAGTAAAACATGTTGTTATTGAATGCATCGTCCAGCAGAGTATCTATGTAATTAAAAACCACTGAATCTGCAGCTCTGTGAATGTTTTCTACCTTATGTTGTTTTTGTACAATTATCATTAAAGTCTGTAAATCTCAAACTTTTTACGTTTTTCACTTGAGTTTTACCGCTCACTGCTGTCGAGATGTTATCTTGATACGATCTGGCTTTATTACAGCTCATGACTCACTCGTGTCACCTCCAAGCAGGCAACATAACTAGTACGTCCGGGCTTATATTGCCTTACATGCTCCGATCAAAGGTCATCCGTTCCGGTGGTGAGGCAGGTGATTGACTTTAGGTGGAGCCGTGTGTCTCGCCCTGCCGGATGGTCACACTGGAGGTAAGTCTGTCCGTTTGTGTGTAGCCAAGTTGAACCTCCCACGTCACTTTGAGTGTTCTACAGCCGAGTTCAAAGGACACAAGCCCTGCCCTTGAGTCTGCCTGGCGAGAGCGGAGCTGCGTTCTTTATCAGGTGGAGATCCTGCTGGGAGTCGACCACTGCAGCCTCGGTCTACCTGGGAAACACTTTCTTCTGCTGGACCTCGTCCACCAACCAGAGCCAAGATGCCCAAAACAGTAAGACTCTCATGATTTTGGTGAAAAGATTAAATGCGTCACTGAAATGTCTCTTCCTGGTTTAAGTTTGAAAGGGGGGGGGGTTTGTATTCATCTGTCTAAATACTGCAGGAGAAACACCTTTTTAAAAAAAACAAATTTAAGGGTCAACCATATTTATTTTTTACCGTTTTAATCACAGATCATTTTCTACGTTCAAGCTTGTGAGTTGTTTCTAAGAGGCACCTGTTCTTCTTGGCATTTACTCATTAACCAAATGTAGAGTTTGACCCATGCTGCACACATTCCTGGCAGAAACAGTGTTACTGAAATGCTACTTCATGGCTGGAACAGTGCCGCATTTTGTCTGTGTGGTCGTGCAGAACGACCAAAGTGATTTTGTAAATGTCAAGAGTAACTTTCACCAACAACTCATGGCTATGGTTTAACTGCCTTGATTTTATAAGACAGTCATCAACAATCAATTTTCCATCCTAAACAAAAGAGTCCCTTATGCATTTATTTGCTATAAGTCCCTAATTCTCCCAGTTAGA
>NW_022284927.1:0-2708 GCF_004355925.1 Anarrhichthys ocellatus
GGAACACACTGGAACACACAGGAACACACTGGTGGGATGAACTGTATGTTACAACAGACACATCTGCATTAAGTATGTAAAGGTAAACAACAACGTCGGCCTGTTTGGAGCGCCTCAGAATACAAGTCCATAGTGTCTCTGAGACTGTAGAAGGTCCTGGTCCAGTAAAGTGTCCCACTCTGTCCCTCCGTCTGTCTGTCTGTCTGTCTTTATTTCTATCTGTCTTTGTTTCTTTCTCCTTTTTCCTCTCCTGTAGGTTTCATCATTACTCAACAAAGATTTTAAACCGTCCATATTCTCTCTATATTTAACACTTCAAAGAGACGTTGTTAATAGTGTAATACATAGATGCGGGGTGCATTATCCTCAACACTAAGCTGGGTATGCGGCCTTGCTCTATCTCATTGTTTGTAGGGATATGACTCGCTTTACAAACAGATAAAACCTGAGCGTCCCTTTTCATACGGCTGTGAATGCTGAATGTATTTGGCCCTTTAGAAAAGCTCTGCAGACGCAAAAAATCGAATATGGTCGACCGTCCCGAGCGGCTGACTGTAAGCCTCTGAATCTAAAGACAGGGAAGCATTCAGCCGCGCTCATTTCCTGAACCGCACACGCTTTATTCTTCAACAGCAGTCTTTCAGCCGCCACACCTTTCAGCGAGCTAAGTGTGGAGACCTTTCTCTAAACCATCCCCGGCTGCACACGCTGAACGATAACGCTGTTTAATTTGATTTGGACGCAGCTGTCACATTCTTCAGAGACGGAGCCGGGGAACGCTTCACGTCGACAAACAAGTGGAGCTGAATTGACGGAGTTAACGCATATTACATTAGCAGAAGGTTGGAGGAAGCAGGCTGGATTGAAAGAGACAGGTCATCAGAATCTCAATCAGGGCGGCGGGATCGGTGGCGCCGCGGCGCCGATGAAGCAGCCGACAGCTTCGGGCCTGTCGGAGCTCTTCAGGCAGCGTGACGGTGTTATCTGCTTCTTGTTTTAGAGAAAGGGGAAATGAACGGTGTTGTCATTAGTCAGATAAAGTGCGGTGTGTTTGCTGACAGGAGAGGCGGTTGGCTTGGTGGACATCATGATGTGATGCTGAGGTCATCGCATACAACCTTGAGACATGTTTGAGTCACAAGAGGTGTTTTTACAGACGACGTCATGATTACGTCATGACTGGAAGTAAAATCCCCTCCAAGTAGTGGAAGTTACACGTTAAAAATGTGACATGTAACTCGAGCCTCGACCAATCGGGTCTCAATCAAACATTTGATTTGATTGATTCGGAGGTCTCTCAAGACACAACCCGTCGTAATCCAAGATGGCTACGACGAAAATGAAAAAAATGAGGTGCTATTTATTCGCCTCCCAACGAAGGCTCGGATGGACCACAGAACCTCACCGCGGTTACCGGGTCTCTGGTGGGGCGTCTGTGGCTCAGAGGTGAGCGGGTCGTCCTCCAATCGGACGATCGGCTCCTCCGGTGCGTCTCCCCAAATTGCTCCCGAAGGCTTTGCCACAGCTGTACGAATGTGTGTGAATGTGAATTAGAGTTATTCGTGATGGGCAGGCGGCTGGTGTGTGAACCGTTAAAGCACGTTGAGCTGTCGGAAGTCCAGAAAGGTGCTCTACAAATACGCTCCATTTACCATTCAGCTGTCTGCTTTTGCTCTGGAGTGTTATGAAAAACTCTCCACACATTTTATTATCTGATACCGTTCTTAGTCTGAATGTCTATATTTAGCTCTGGTTGTATTTTTTGTTACGTCCACTTTAACAAGGCTGTGAAAGGCTGAGATGACCTGAGATCTGCTCTGGTGATATTCATCCATAACTCTCTTTTAAAAAGAGAGAAATCATCTTTAAAAACTGGAATCAGAAGCTTAGCACCGATACAGTCAGTGTTGTGACATTTGAGACATGATGTCGGCTTTATTACTTTTTTGTTCGTCATCTGTCAGTCAGCACGCACACACACACACACACACACACACACACACACACACACACACACACACACACACACACACCTGATTGTTAATCAGCAGCGCTGAGCTACGGCTGACAGGAATGAATCATTCATCTGTCTCTTTAATGGGACTCTACCTGTTCACAACAGCTGCAGGAGAGGAAATCAAGCTCGCTGCCGTTCGGAGGCAGAATCCTTCTGTGCAGCCAACTTCTGCCAATCCAGCGAGGGGGGGGGGGGGGGGGATAAATCAAAGGCGTTTTTCTAAATTTAGCTCTGACACAGAATTAGTGAGACGCTCTGTAGTAGAAAGCAATGGCCTGGTGGTTACTAAGCAACTGGTGCCAGGCAACCTTGTTGGTAAGCATCGATTGTGCTCTAAAGGGGGAAGTCGAGCCCGATGGAGGGTGGAGGATGGAGGATGGAGGGTGGAGGGTGGAGGATGGAGGATGGATGGTGGAGGGTGGAGGATGGAGGATGGAGGCTGGAGGATGGAGGCTGGAGGGCGGAGGATGGAGGGCGGAGGGTGGAGGGCGGAAGGTGGAGGATGGAGGGTGGAGGATGGAGGGTGAAGGGTGGAGGGTGGAGGGTGGAGGATGGAGGATGGAGGGTGGAGGGTGGAGGGCGGAGGGCGGAGGATGGAGGATGGAGGACGGAGGACGGAGGACGGAGGGTGGAGGGCGGAGGGTGGAGGATGGAGGACGGAGGACGGAGGGTGGAGGGTGGAGGATGGAGG
>NW_022284927.1:2808-3877 GCF_004355925.1 Anarrhichthys ocellatus
TGGAGGGTGGAGGATAGAGGATGGAGGGCTCTGAATACCCTGGATGTGTTCAGCTGCTGATGTGGAGGCCGTGAGGTCGTCAGCTGTTCTTCTTCAGGCTCGGGGAGGACTCGGTGTCTCAGACCGGAGAGCAATAACCGACTCACGCGTTCCAACCCAACGACCGCCTTCAGCTGCACAACCGATAACGTCGTCAGCGACCGACTCCTTAAGTGGAGGCGGGCTGCGCCGCATGCTAATGAGAGCGCGCACGCGAGCACGTCCGCTGTGCACGTGCATTTAAACGCGTTGGGGATAAGCCTCTGTGTGTGTGTGTGTGTGTGTGTGTGTGTGTGTGTGTGTGTGTGTGTCCGGGGAAGTCGATCAAACAGTGATTGATTTGTGTGAGTTGTGACGATGACTGATGGGAGAGACAGTGAGTGGGCTCGGCCTGTGTGAGATTAGAGTTTAGATCTTTCTTGTTACAGAACAGGTTGTTGCTCAAAGGCATCGATCAGGCTGCCAGAGATTCTGAAGAACAACACATGTGACGTGTTTTCTGTTCTTCTGTACTAGAAAGACAACAACATACAGAGATTAAGAAATCTACCCGACGGAAAAGTATGAAATGGTAGAACATTATTAGAAACTACATTCATGAATAAAATGAATCATTAGCGAGCAGACGCAACGGGATAAATTTTATTCCCATTAAACATTCACACTTCTGCGAGAGGTCATGTGTACGTTGAGACCAAAGCTCTATAACAGGAGCTGGGAGTGACACTGGAATCAGCTGAAGTCATGTCAGAGTTTAATACACACACACACACACACACACACACACACACACACACACAGACTATATTGTGCACAAGGAAAAGCACTTTCAACATATGCCGTGAGAGCATCACTGTGTGGAAACACACGAAGGATGGACGACAGCAGCCAGTAACACACCGCCTGCATCACGCCGCCTGTTACTGTGGAAGTGGTTAAACGTGAATAGATGCCCCGGTCCTGCTGTCTGCTAACTTCTGTACGTCAGCTTTGATCAATATTGTTCTTCATTCATCAGTTGGAGGAAAGA
>NW_022284928.1:0-688 GCF_004355925.1 Anarrhichthys ocellatus
GAAAGGGGGAAGATGCCAAAGTATTCCTTGAATGATTTGGATGAAGCGTTATTTAGGTACTCCGCCTAATGATTACAAAATTGAGCTGAGGTCTCCCCCTGCACTGATGTTGAGTATTTAAAACCCTCTGTTCCTGTTTGTAGGACAGCTGGTGAAGTATTTGCTGTCAGCATAGCTCAAGGAGGACCAGCACCACGTTTTATGCAAGAATGGTGCTATGACTACCTTTTCTCTGAGAACCTTTCATCTAAGGGCGTCCATGACTCTACTTTATCACCATTAATAACAATGGTAAGTTGACTTTTTTTAGCAAAATATACACAGATTAATTTCATCACAACACAATGTTTTAATTACTTGTTTATATAATGCCCAAAACAGTTAATATTGTATTAATAAGCAATTCAAGTCTCGTAGTGCATTTGAAATCCTCACTCTGCATTCCTATTTATCCCCCATCTCTCTTTTTCCCTCCAACTCAATGCAACAACCCATTTTCCACATCAAACTTTCATCTTTCTCCTCTTATCTCACCTTAAGATGTATTTTTCAGGGGGTGCGAGTGTGTTGTGTCTCCCTCAGAGAAATGCAACCAGGCAGAGGTGGAGATGAGACTTGAAACAAAGGAGAGATGGAGTTAACAGAGAGAGAGAGAGAGAGAGAGAGAGAGAGAGAGAGAGAGAGAGAG
>NW_022284928.1:698-3877 GCF_004355925.1 Anarrhichthys ocellatus
AGAGAGAGAGAGAGAGAGAGAGAGAGAGAGAGAGAGAGAGAGAGAGCATGTCATCGTGCAATAAAAACAAGTGACAGCACAGAAGGAGGGAGAGCGGGCTGAGAGTGCGTGGAGAGGCGGAGGAGAGTGTGGCGGCATTAAGCAGCTCGGCGATCAGTGGATGCTCCCAGCTGCTGATGGGAAGAGGGAGACAAGAGTGTGAAACAGAGCCGAGGCAGAGGAGGGGAGCAGATACACTGTCCACACTCACCGTCACGGTGATTGGGATGGGAGGACGGCGGCGTCTCTGCAGCTACACATAGGCGGTAAGTTACCAGCACACACCTGCAAGCATCACAGTTTATCATCAGATTCAGTGAAGGTCAGTGCAATGATATTTCAATAGAAGCCTCAGTGTAAATGTGTTTTTCTGAGATGTCAATATTCTCTGCAAACGTCAGACCAAACTCATATTCAAAATGAAGAAACAAATATGGTTGTTTTGTCATTTTTACGGCCGATATTTAATACATCATTCCATCAGTGACATCTCATAACTGCATGTCTACAACATCTTTGTAATTGCTGTCAAAATGCTGCTATAATGCTGCATGTAAGACTAGTGTTCTTTGAAGTACAGAAAATAACAAGTAAATAATAAGTTATTGATCATATTTATACAAGGACATAGGTTCCAGGGGAACACAAACTTAAAGATGTCTTTGTCTGTGTGTATAAATGTCATTCAATCAATTTGAATGTTTAAATATTACACATGCAAGGCACACCGAGAGTACATCTGTATATAGATACATTCATCTTTCAAATCACATGTATAGCACCATGAATCTTGCCCAGTTGAATGAGATGTAAATAAATAAATTAGGCTCTGAATGATGTATGAACAAACCCCTTGGTAATAGCCTTCAGAATATAGATAAGAATTAAACCGAAAAGTTTGGCGTATGTAAGTGCTGCTGAAGTGTAGATTTCAGTCTCAGAGTCTGAGGAGAAAAAGATAATTTAGAATAATTAGAAACTAATAGATATCACCATGAAACCTCCCCAGAAAGAAGACCTGATATTTTCAATAGATATAATACAGTTAATAAATATACACAGAGTTGCAGTCTAATACAACAGCAGTTGTGTTGAAAGAATCATTCCGGAGGATGTAGTTTGTGGTACTGTTGAACTGTATTGCATTATGCAGAGAGGTGTTTCTGCTATTTAGCCTTCCCTTGTTGATAAATTGGAGCGGACAAAATAATGGAAACAGGATTTATTGCAGGAGGTGTATAACTACACCCGTGTAGTTATACAGTCTCCACCAATAAGGTGCGGACTGGATGCAGCGCGACAGGAGAAACCCAGGGTGGATGAAACACACTTGCTGTTGCACCTGAAGCTTGTTGCTGTCAGCTTCTATCCTTGTATGTGTGTTATGGTGGCTGGACAGTACGGGAAACATGTTCAGAGAGTTTATAGTGACACTCCTCACCGCTGAAGGAAATGAACGACTGGGAAATAAATTCATTTTGTCAAGCAAAAATGCTGAATAATCCCCATTTCCAGCTTTTCTTTTGTCTGATTCCCAGAAAATTTACAAGAATAAAACCTTGGATATATTATTTATATTAGTGTTGAACATTAAAGGAAACACATATATGTGTCTTTCTGACCTCTTATCAGAGTGAACATTGGAAACAGTATTACGGTATAACAGTATTACGGTATAACAGTATTGCAGTATTACGGTATTACAGTGTTACGGTACTATGGGATTGTGGTATAACGGAATTACGCTATAACGGTATGAAGGTATAACAGTATTATGGTATAACACTATTAAGATATACTGGTATAACGGAATTACGGTATTAGGGTACAATGGAATAACGGTATTACAGCATACCAGGGTATTTAGAAACCCCGACGGTGTGATTTTCATGAATACTATGAATTGGTTTGATACTGTATTGATGTGATGTATTGATGTGCATGGCGCGCCACCAGAGGTCAGTCTCTGATGGGGGAACAGGGAGCCGAGTGGAAAGATGTGGGGATAACGTGACGAGGCTAGTAAAACACGTTCTCCAACAATAGGAGCCGCTTATAGCCACATTTTACAACAAATTTAATTTTACAACAGGTCAACAGAGTTGTCGCTCACAAATGTACAACTTTGTAATCACAGAGAATATTCAAGTTGTTTTCCTCATGAATTTGTGATTTTTTTTTTTTTACCACTTTAATCTCAGAGGTTTTTTTCAGAATACTTCCCCTCTCCCCTGCCTCCATAATTCATTAATTCCTGAATGAAAATAATCGTGATTTGACGCCCTAAATGAAACCGCTAATTGATTATCAGATACTCCGCGGTTATATATCTCGCCAAATCTTCAATCTGTATAGCGGCACAATCATTACATGAATCTCGTGATCATTTTCTACCCACTGAGGTATAGTAACATCAGGCAGCTGCTTTTAGGGGGTTTGGATAGAAATTCAACACAACAGCATCATGTAGAAAGCACAGCAGAGTTACACAGCAGCTGTTCACCCTGAGCAGCACCACTGAGTCATTTTCAAAATCTCTGCACTGCAGGCAGAGAAAGCAGGCAGGTCAGATGTCACAATCATCTTCTGGAATCTGTCTGTCTGTGGTTGTTAGAGAGACAGTGGGTACTCCAAATCTCAGGCAGTGCCAGTGCTAACTCAACATGTGCAGCATGGCAGTTAGCTTATTGATCAGCTGATCACTTATATTGACAGACTAGAGTGGTACGATATATACAGCACTGTAAATATCCAGCGTTTTCTGCTGAGATCTTACGTCTCTGGGATCCAGGGCTGCAGCCAGCATTTCACTATTTCTGAGGAGGTGGTGAGTCACGTCAAAGTCAATTTTAGTCAAAACAAAAGAGACAGTTATAGGAACATCCCCAAAAAAGATATGTTCATTTATGAGTTTCTCTAAGTTTCCTATTAAAAGAGCTGTCGACCACATGCTTTCAGTGTTATCAAGCTATTGAATGGGTTCCTCTCTCTACCAGCGGTACCTGCAGGCAGTGAATCACATCAGAGGGAGGAGAACAGACGGAACACAGAGGACAAAAGGAATGACTGACGTCTGTGTTCGGCATTCTTTATAAACTTCATATTTGAAAAATTCAATTCTAGTCCAGTTCTGAATTTAA
>NW_022284929.1:0-3875 GCF_004355925.1 Anarrhichthys ocellatus
CAACCTGGAGCAGCTAGCGTCAAGCAGAGTGAACGGATGTGTGAAATTTATGTGTTTTTGTGGAGTTTCCTTCTACAACTGGGCAAAGTTCTGTTTTCATGACATCTACTACATGCAACCCTTCGTTTGAAAGCCATGTTCATGACTATATTTCAACACAGGACATATTTTTTTGGCAAACAGGGTTATGAACATTAATTCCTTACATGCAGGACATAGTGCATGGATTTACATGTGAGATGCCTGTAAATATGTCTGTAAACATCACAACTTCTCTGCCCCACCAAAGCTTTTTTGCCGTATTGAGGAAATCCAATTGAAATGTGCCTTTTCTATCTTCACACACTTTAGTACACTGTCTCCCCTCCCTTCCCGGACTCTATCCACGCATTAAGGAGACTAGACCGGGCCGACCGTGGACGAGAACGTGCTGATAGACTGCCGGCTGCAACACAGACACAATGGGAGGATGCAGAGACAGAGGGAGGGCTGGGCGGAGGAGGAGGAGAGTGTAGGAGCTGTCAGTGAACGTGTTGACAACACAGAGATGTACACACACATGAGCGGGAAGTGTGTATGCATGTGTGTGTGGAGTACGGGGGGCGTTGGGGTTGCGGCCCACTGGAGCGCAAAATTGGAAACAATGTGTCGGCAAGAGTTAAAAGCAAATATTTACAGGGCTTTAATTTGCATGGGGAGCGGTGAGTTTCCGGTGCGGGTCAGCGCGCCTACGGCAGATCTGTGGAACACGGAGGGGCATGGGTGGTAATTAGACAGACAGTGGTAGATTAATCACAGGCTGACAGCGCAGCCTCGCAGACGCGCGCACACAAACACATTCGCAAGCCGTACGCAGCCCCATCATTTAGTCTGGCAAAACACTCTGGACGTTTCCCTCGCACCCAAAGGGGATGAGTGTATCCAGCGTCGGCGGGCATACCTTATTCTCTCTCATTCTGCCGCTTCTTCTTAAAACGCACACCCGTACAGACTGCCCTGCCGTCATGCTCTGATTACCTGCCTCTTCCTCTGTCTCCTCTATAAATCACTGGTTCTAAATCCACCCCCCAACCCCTTCCTCAACTCGCTTGAAGACAGCTCCTGAGCCGCTCACCCACCCAACCGCAGATCCTCTAGACACTATACAGTGGGTATGGAAAGTATTCAGACCCCTTTAAATTGTTCACTCTGTTTCATTGCAGCCATTTGCTAAAATCAAAAAAGTTCATTTTATTTCTCATTAATGTACACTCGGCACCCCATCTTGACAGAAAAAACAGAAATGTAGAAATTTCTGCAAATTTATTAAAAAAGAAAAACTGAAATATCACATGGTCATAAGTATTCAGACCCTTTGCTCAGTATTGAGTAGAAGCACCCTTTTGAGCTAGTACAGCCATGAGTCTTCTTGGGAATGATGCAACAAGTTTTTCACACCTGGATTTGGGGATCCTCTGCCATTCTTCCTTGCAGATCCTCTCCAGTTCCGTCAGGTTGGATGGTGAACGTTGGTGGACAGCCATTTTCAGGTCTCTCCAGAGATGCTCAATTGGGTTTAGGTCAGGGCTCTGGCTGGGCCAGTCAAGAATGGTCACAGAGTTGTTCCGAAGCCACTCCTTTGTTATTTTAGCTGTGTGCTTAGGGTCATTGTCTTGTTGGAAGGTGAACCTTCGGCCCAGTCTGAGGTCCAGAGCACTCTGGAAGAGGTTTTCTTCCAGGATATCTCTGTACTTGGCCGCATTCATCTTTCCTTCAGTTACAACCAGTCGTCCTGTCCCTGCAGCTGAAAAACACCCCCATAGCATGATGCTGCCACCACCATGTTTCACTGTTGGGATTGTATTGGGCAGGTGATGAGCAGTGCCTGGTTTTCTCCACACATACCGCTTAGAATTAACGCCAAAAAGTTCAATCTTGGTCTCATCAGACCAGAGAATCTTATTTCTCATAATCTGGGAGTCCTTCATGTGTTTTTTGGCAAACTCTATGCGGGCTTTCATATGTCTTGCACTGAGGAGAGGCTTCCGTCGGGCCACTCTGCCATAAAGCCCCGACTGGTGGAGGGCTGCAGTGATAGTTGACTTTGTGGAACTTTCTCCCATCTCCCTACTGCATCTCTGGAGCTCAGCCACAGTGATCTTTGGGTTCTTCTTTACCTCCCTCACCAAGGCTCTTCTTCCACGATTGCTCAGTTTGGCTGGACGGCCAGGTCTAGGAAGAGTTCTGGTCGTCCCAAACTTCTTCCATTTAAGGATTATGGAGGCCACTGTGCTCTTAGGAACCTTGAGTGCTGCAGAAATTCTTTTGTAACCTTGGCCAGATCTGTGCCTTGCCACAATTCTGTCTCTGAGCTCCTTGGGCAGTTCCTTCGACCTCATGATTCTCATTTGCTCTGACATGCACTGTGAGCTGTAAGGTCTTATATAGACAGGTGTGTGCCTTTCCTAATCAAGTCCAATCAGTTTAATTAAACACAGCTGGACTCCAATGAAGGAGTAGAACCATCTCAAGGAGGATCAGAAGAAATGGACAGCATGTGAGTTAAATATGAGTGTCACAGCAAAGGGTCTGAATACTTATGACCATGTGATATTTCAGTTTTTCTTTTTTAATAAATTTGCAAAAATTTCTACATTTCTGTTTTTTTCTGTCAAGATGGGGTGCTGAGTGTACATTAATGAGAAATAAAATGAACTTTTTTGATTTTAGCAAATGGCTGCAATGAAACAAAGAGTGAAAAATTTAAAGGGGTCTGAATACTTTCCGTACCCACTGTATTTGGGCCAACATGTCAAATCAGTTGAGCCAAATTTTCAGGCTGTTGGGTGCAAATAAGAACTCATCAGTGATTGTCCTTGAATTTATACATTAAAATGTATTTTTACACATTCAAATATTAAATATGACCGTAGTACAACTTACAATTTTCAACAACGATTTACAAGCATGACATAATTAAAATACCATTCAATTAAATTTGATTCAATTTATTATATTTTTGAATAGCCCAAAATCTCCGCCGGATTTTAATATACAAAGAGTGGTTAGGGGCTCCAGATCCTTGATCCGGTCAAGGACCTGGAGCCAGGGTTAGGAACCACTGTTTGTATAGAGACAGACACCCCGAACCTTTCAAAGCAAATGTGATTATAAACATGAACACCCCCAAGCTCACCCATATACAGCCTAACAGGAGTAGCCTTAGCCTTGTTTGATGACAAGCCTATATAATCATGAGGTCACAATGCACACACAAGTGTACTAAATGAAACACAATTGATGCACAATGGCTACATGTTGGTGGAGCCTGAGGGTGGATCTTGAGCTAATTATTTATTTATTATTCCATGAATTAAGATAAAATATGAAGTGAAAATATCAAACTCACTATGCAAGTAAATTAAGCATTGTTTATTCACCCACTCCCACAGACAGTCAGACAGATGCCAGCAGAGTCAGTAGCAACACAGAGACAGAGTTCCCTTCCAGCTGTGTTTGAAAGCCAGCGGAAATATGAAAGGCTCAAAAGATGCGAAGAGGTTAAACATTACTATTAATGCCATTTGTTAAGTGTTCAAAAAGCTGGGCAGGAACAAGCTGGTAAAAAAGGGAACCATACAGATGTTTTATTTATTACTATTATAGATAAATATACCAGTATCGTATCATATTTGTGGTATTGTATTGAATTCTGGTATCGTATCGTAAGTATCGGGTATCATGATACTTATGGCAGGTATCGTATCGAAGTCATAATTTTGGTGTCGTGACAACCCTACTCAGGACATAAAACTGTCTGTCTGTCTGACTCACTCAGGACATAAAACTGTCTGTCTGTCTGACTCACTCAGGACATACAACTGTCTGTCTGACTC
>NW_022284930.1:0-3875 GCF_004355925.1 Anarrhichthys ocellatus
CAACCTGGAGCAGCTAGCGTCAAGCAGAGTGAACGGATGTGTGAAATTTATGTGTTTTTGTGGAGTTTCCTTCTACAACTGGGCAAAGTTCTGTTTTCATGACATCTACTACATGCAACCCTTCGTTTGAAAGCCATGTTCATGACTATATTTCAACACAGGACATATTTTTTTGGCAAACAGGGTTATGAACATTAATTCCTTACATGCAGGACATAGTGCATGGATTTACATGTGAGATGCCTGTAAATATGTCTGTAAACATCACAACTTCTCTGCCCCACCAAAGCTTTTTTGCCGTATTGAGGAAATCCAATTGAAATGTGCCTTTTCTATCTTCACACACTTTAGTACACTGTCTCCCCTCCCTTCCCGGACTCTATCCACGCATTAAGGAGACTAGACCGGGCCGACCGTGGACGAGAACGTGCTGATAGACTGCCGGCTGCAACACAGACACAATGGGAGGATGCAGAGACAGAGGGAGGGCTGGGCGGAGGAGGAGGAGAGTGTAGGAGCTGTCAGTGAACGTGTTGACAACACAGAGATGTACACACACATGAGCGGGAAGTGTGTATGCATGTGTGTGTGGAGTACGGGGGGCGTTGGGGTTGCGGCCCACTGGAGCGCAAAATTGGAAACAATGTGTCGGCAAGAGTTAAAAGCAAATATTTACAGGGCTTTAATTTGCATGGGGAGCGGTGAGTTTCCGGTGCGGGTCAGCGCGCCTACGGCAGATCTGTGGAACACGGAGGGGCATGGGTGGTAATTAGACAGACAGTGGTAGATTAATCACAGGCTGACAGCGCAGCCTCGCAGACGCGCGCACACAAACACATTCGCAAGCCGTACGCAGCCCCATCATTTAGTCTGGCAAAACACTCTGGACGTTTCCCTCGCACCCAAAGGGGATGAGTGTATCCAGCGTCGGCGGGCATACCTTATTCTCTCTCATTCTGCCGCTTCTTCTTAAAACGCACACCCGTACAGACTGCCCTGCCGTCATGCTCTGATTACCTGCCTCTTCCTCTGTCTCCTCTATAAATCACTGGTTCTAAATCCACCCCCCAACCCCTTCCTCAACTCGCTTGAAGACAGCTCCTGAGCCGCTCACCCACCCAACCGCAGATCCTCTAGACACTATACAGTGGGTATGGAAAGTATTCAGACCCCTTTAAATTGTTCACTCTGTTTCATTGCAGCCATTTGCTAAAATCAAAAAAGTTCATTTTATTTCTCATTAATGTACACTCGGCACCCCATCTTGACAGAAAAAACAGAAATGTAGAAATTTCTGCAAATTTATTAAAAAAGAAAAACTGAAATATCACATGGTCATAAGTATTCAGACCCTTTGCTCAGTATTGAGTAGAAGCACCCTTTTGAGCTAGTACAGCCATGAGTCTTCTTGGGAATGATGCAACAAGTTTTTCACACCTGGATTTGGGGATCCTCTGCCATTCTTCCTTGCAGATCCTCTCCAGTTCCGTCAGGTTGGATGGTGAACGTTGGTGGACAGCCATTTTCAGGTCTCTCCAGAGATGCTCAATTGGGTTTAGGTCAGGGCTCTGGCTGGGCCAGTCAAGAATGGTCACAGAGTTGTTCCGAAGCCACTCCTTTGTTATTTTAGCTGTGTGCTTAGGGTCATTGTCTTGTTGGAAGGTGAACCTTCGGCCCAGTCTGAGGTCCAGAGCACTCTGGAAGAGGTTTTCTTCCAGGATATCTCTGTACTTGGCCGCATTCATCTTTCCTTCAGTTACAACCAGTCGTCCTGTCCCTGCAGCTGAAAAACACCCCCATAGCATGATGCTGCCACCACCATGTTTCACTGTTGGGATTGTATTGGGCAGGTGATGAGCAGTGCCTGGTTTTCTCCACACATACCGCTTAGAATTAACGCCAAAAAGTTCAATCTTGGTCTCATCAGACCAGAGAATCTTATTTCTCATAATCTGGGAGTCCTTCATGTGTTTTTTGGCAAACTCTATGCGGGCTTTCATATGTCTTGCACTGAGGAGAGGCTTCCGTCGGGCCACTCTGCCATAAAGCCCCGACTGGTGGAGGGCTGCAGTGATAGTTGACTTTGTGGAACTTTCTCCCATCTCCCTACTGCATCTCTGGAGCTCAGCCACAGTGATCTTTGGGTTCTTCTTTACCTCCCTCACCAAGGCTCTTCTTCCACGATTGCTCAGTTTGGCTGGACGGCCAGGTCTAGGAAGAGTTCTGGTCGTCCCAAACTTCTTCCATTTAAGGATTATGGAGGCCACTGTGCTCTTAGGAACCTTGAGTGCTGCAGAAATTCTTTTGTAACCTTGGCCAGATCTGTGCCTTGCCACAATTCTGTCTCTGAGCTCCTTGGGCAGTTCCTTCGACCTCATGATTCTCATTTGCTCTGACATGCACTGTGAGCTGTAAGGTCTTATATAGACAGGTGTGTGCCTTTCCTAATCAAGTCCAATCAGTTTAATTAAACACAGCTGGACTCCAATGAAGGAGTAGAACCATCTCAAGGAGGATCAGAAGAAATGGACAGCATGTGAGTTAAATATGAGTGTCACAGCAAAGGGTCTGAATACTTATGACCATGTGATATTTCAGTTTTTCTTTTTTAATAAATTTGCAAAAATTTCTACATTTCTGTTTTTTTCTGTCAAGATGGGGTGCTGAGTGTACATTAATGAGAAATAAAATGAACTTTTTTGATTTTAGCAAATGGCTGCAATGAAACAAAGAGTGAAAAATTTAAAGGGGTCTGAATACTTTCCGTACCCACTGTATTTGGGCCAACATGTCAAATCAGTTGAGCCAAATTTTCAGGCTGTTGGGTGCAAATAAGAACTCATCAGTGATTGTCCTTGAATTTATACATTAAAATGTATTTTTACACATTCAAATATTAAATATGACCGTAGTACAACTTACAATTTTCAACAACGATTTACAAGCATGACATAATTAAAATACCATTCAATTAAATTTGATTCAATTTATTATATTTTTGAATAGCCCAAAATCTCCGCCGGATTTTAATATACAAAGAGTGGTTAGGGGCTCCAGATCCTTGATCCGGTCAAGGACCTGGAGCCAGGGTTAGGAACCACTGTTTGTATAGAGACAGACACCCCGAACCTTTCAAAGCAAATGTGATTATAAACATGAACACCCCCAAGCTCACCCATATACAGCCTAACAGGAGTAGCCTTAGCCTTGTTTGATGACAAGCCTATATAATCATGAGGTCACAATGCACACACAAGTGTACTAAATGAAACACAATTGATGCACAATGGCTACATGTTGGTGGAGCCTGAGGGTGGATCTTGAGCTAATTATTTATTTATTATTCCATGAATTAAGATAAAATATGAAGTGAAAATATCAAACTCACTATGCAAGTAAATTAAGCATTGTTTATTCACCCACTCCCACAGACAGTCAGACAGATGCCAGCAGAGTCAGTAGCAACACAGAGACAGAGTTCCCTTCCAGCTGTGTTTGAAAGCCAGCGGAAATATGAAAGGCTCAAAAGATGCGAAGAGGTTAAACATTACTATTAATGCCATTTGTTAAGTGTTCAAAAAGCTGGGCAGGAACAAGCTGGTAAAAAAGGGAACCATACAGATGTTTTATTTATTACTATTATAGATAAATATACCAGTATCGTATCATATTTGTGGTATTGTATTGAATTCTGGTATCGTATCGTAAGTATCGGGTATCATGATACTTATGGCAGGTATCGTATCGAAGTCATAATTTTGGTGTCGTGACAACCCTACTCAGGACATAAAACTGTCTGTCTGTCTGACTCACTCAGGACATAAAACTGTCTGTCTGTCTGACTCACTCAGGACATACAACTGTCTGTCTGACTC
>NW_022284931.1:0-963 GCF_004355925.1 Anarrhichthys ocellatus
TGAAACAAACCTAACTCCTTGCACCTCTGTAGAAATGGACCCCTATGGATAGATACAGAAAAAGATGGAGGAGCTGGAACAATGACAATAGTGGCAAGATGCCTGATTCTTCCTGCCTGTCTAACGAAAAGAGGGACAGAGGGCTAGAAAGAGATGTAGAGAGAGAGAGAGAAAGAAAGAGAGAATGAGCAAGACAGTGACAGAGGGGGAGAGAGAAAGCAAGGTGGAGAGAGAGATGGAAATAGAGATGGAAAGAGAGATGTCTGGTTAACAAGGTGCTGAGCACGACAAGCCCTGGGGAGTCCACGCTCCCTTACCCTCTAAGATTAGATATCTCTTTCTCTGTCGATCCCACTCTCTCTCTTGTTGCGACACAAGGGGAACATGCCACTATCACAGGGGGACGCCCCGGGAACCATCTCTCTCTCTCTCTCGCTCTCTCTCTCTCCTGTCTGACATAAAATCACTCTCTTTCTCTAATCCCTCTTCATTCTCTTTTCCCCCACCTTTTATATTGTTGAATTTTAACCTTTTGTGCTGGAGTAGCAGTGTCAAAAGGACGTTAAATATCATGTAAAACACAGAAGCTGTCATATGATGAACAGATTGTAAAGCCATTAGAGGCAAACTTGTGATTTTGGGAAACATGAATGAAATTCACTTGACCTGACTACAGTGTCAAATACACAAGTGGCTCCAAGTGGCTCACTATCAGCTCTTATCACATGGTTAATAAACGTTACAAAAGAAAAATATGAATTCTATGCAGATGAAGAGAATGAACTGTGAAGTGACAACAGGCTTTTCTATGTATTGGGTTCTGTTCATGCCGACCGTATCGTGTTTTGTGTCTAATTATGCTTTTTGAACCTAGTCTGAATGTCCCTGGTTTCAAATTTGTTCTCTTATTTTTATAATAAATTAATGTACGTGGGGTTCTGATTGGGGGGGGGGGGGGGGGGG
>NW_022284931.1:1063-1357 GCF_004355925.1 Anarrhichthys ocellatus
GTTTGGATCAGGCCAAAATAATTTAAGACACACGCATCTGCCTTACAGTGTAGTAATATATGTAAAAGCTCTTTCCTCTACCGTTCTCTACCCTCCTGTTCTTGTCTTTCCTCTTTCTTATATCCTCTCTCTTCCACTTCCTACAAACCAGTCTCTCTCTTGCTCTCTCTCTCTCTCTCTCTCTCTCAGTGTTTGACACCTCTCTCCCACCTGAGCATCTCTATGTGTCAGGACAAATTGGCCGACTTCTCTCTCTCTCTCTCTCTCTCTCTCTCTCTCTCTCTCTCTCTCTCT
>NW_022284931.1:1367-3875 GCF_004355925.1 Anarrhichthys ocellatus
CTCTCTCTCTCTCTCTCTCTCTCTCTCTCTCTCTCTCTCTCTCTCTCCTCAACCAGAAAGAGAGAAGGAGAGCACAAGAGACAGAAAGAAAGAGAAAGAGATTGACAATGTGTGGAGAGTGGGGGAGGAGGAGCAATATGCATCAGAGGTTGGTGAGGAGGGAGGTTCAGAAAAAAAATGTTATGATGAAACATAAAAAGGAAGAGAGCGGAACAGTGACCAAGAGATGGACAACAATACAAATTTAGATGTATACTGACTCTCTTTCCTTCTTTTACCTGCTTCCCAATGGAATGTGAATTTCAGGTGTCTAGTTACTGTACACTGTAAAAGCAGTGCTCATTAAATAAAATGCTAATTAGGTATACTGTATATCAGTGGGGAGGTCTTTCAGGAATTGTTTTAAGAGGAAGTCAGAGAAAAGCCCTTGGTAGTATTCTAAAATATCAACGTCAGGCTGTATAGGGCTATAAAGGATACCTGACAAAGCTACGCATGCAGTCAGTTTGATAATTATATGACCACATGTTTTATCCAACATTTCAGCATGTCTCAAGCTTTTGTCATGTGTGAAAGTGAACCAATTGTTGTTCTGCCCGTTGGTGTATTGAGTCTATGCTTTTGTTTAGTAAGTTCATCACAAGTAACAAAACAAGTCAAGCTTAAAATTAGCATTAAACAATCAAGTTTTGCTGCTTAGAGCTTTTCTCATGCTACGTTATGACATCACATCACTTACAAATGACAAAATCAATAGCTCTGATGGCTCTGGTGCGTGTGGTCGTGTGTACAAACAGAGTGTGTGTGTGTGTGTGCACATGTGTGAGTTAGGGCTGGGATAATGCTGAAATCTTCTATCCTGATAAAGGTTATTTCAGGACTTGATAACAATGTGTATCACGATATAACATGTTTTCTGGTAATTCAATAATTAAATTGTCTATATGCAATAACCACATGGTAAAGCCTATTTTGTATACTCTCTTGTGAATTAAATACATAAAAAGTACAGTTTGAAATTAAATTAAATTTTTTTATATATGGTTTTCTTGTCTGTGTCTGACTTTCTTATAAGCTCCTGAAAAGGTTTTTGCATGTTGTGCCCATTAAAAGCAAGACAGCTGTTTGCTCCAGCTCCACTTCGCTCTGGCTCCCACATGCAAAGGCCGTAAAGCGTCCTCCAAATGATGTAAATATTGCAGTAACGCTGTTCGGCTGCTGGTTTGTCAACATCACAATACATGATTGTCATATCGCCACGCCTTAGTGTGAGTATATGTACATTATGTGTGTGTTGAAAGACTGTTGTAACCTGGAAAAAGCCAGCAGTTTAATTAATGGTTTTCAGTTTCTTATTCGTCCAAACTTAAGAACTCTCTCACACACACGCTCTCATCGTCATTCTTGTCAAAGGAATTTTGGCTGTGCACATGTTGTCAAACAAACGCTTTCACACACACAGGCACTGTTACAAACACGTACCGACATCACACAAGTAAATACGTTTTCTGTCGCAAACCCTTATGTTCTCTATCCTACTTTAACACACACACACACACACACACACACACACACACACACACACACAGTACAGTACAGTACAGGGCCTATAGCATTGCGACAAAGAGATCAGAGAAACGGGCAGAAAATAATAGAATCTTCATCCCAGTAATCCATATTCATTCTTCTCATCCCTCCTCGCCTCATCCCTCCCTCCCTGTACGCCCGCTTCCCCGTATCTGACATTCAAATGAGTTGTCTTTTCTCCCTTGTTAGACACACATGCACTCTCTCACACGCACGCATGCACACACACACACATAAATGCATAAACATTCACTCACCGTCTCTCTCTCTCTTACACAGATACAGACACACACACACACACACACACACACACACACACACACTTTCTGCCCCGTTGCACCCGTGATGGCAAATTGAGCGCCTCCCGTCTCTCTCTCTCTCTCACCCCCTCTCTGTTGACTCCTCTCATTTTTCCTCCATCTTCTTCCCTCCTCTGGCCCCCCCCCCCCGCACCCTCCCTTCCCCCTCCTTACTCCTCCAGACCCTCCTCCCTTTCTCTCCATCCTCCTCTTCTTCTCTGTCTCTCTCTGATTTGACTACAGTGGCAGGTACGGTTGGATCACAAACCAATGAAGGGAGAGAAAAAGCCGTTATGTGGTGAAGGGGTGCGTGTCTGACACACACTTAAGACATCTCACTCACTCAGAGCAATACATTATCAGAGGAACGCCAACTACAGAGAAAGAGTTTCTCTGTGGGGAAATCCTACTGACAATTTCTATATGACAAAGATGGGAATATTTCTTCATTTTTTCTGCATGTAGCTGCTGAGTTTATGTTCTTACATCTATCTATCTATCTATCTATCTTCCTTTGCTCTCAGCCAGTCTGTCCTGGTCCTATTAGAGGAAGATGGAGGTGTGATCATGGTTACTGTGTGCTAACAGGGAGCGTGCTGCCACGGATGACAAATATCACACA
>NW_022284932.1:0-3874 GCF_004355925.1 Anarrhichthys ocellatus
TATATATATATGATATATACATGATATATATATGATATATATATATATATATATGTTCAACTTGAAATTTGAACATGGTTCAAAGAAAAATCAGCCTTTTTCTTGTCATGCTGTTACTGTGTGACACATGCAGCTCATGGGTTTATTCAAGTATTCAAGTGCAGCAAGTTAATTAACACGTGAGAACAGGAGAGAAGGATTATGGGTGGGAGTTGGCAGAGGGATGTCCAGCCATCTAGTTGCCTTCACAGTAAAGCTCAGTTTATACTCGCCGTAGTGAAGGCTTGTGAGGCATGTAGGCTCCGCAAGTGGTTGTGGTGCGCACGATCACGTGACTGTCTCAAATAGTTCACTGGTAAAAACACTTACATGTTATGTGATTATACAAAACAGGCCAATACGTTTTGAGATGCTTTAGAAACAGGAGGAGCCAAATCAAATTGTTACAGGATATTCAACCTTCTTCTCGTTCTAATACTACTTGACTTGTTTATTTACAGATAATTACAATCCCTCCTCGGCATTGTGGAGGTGGATTTATGGCTTTTGGTCGGTTACACCAACAGTCTATGGGCATATCTATGGGTTACACTCGTTGTCTTTTTGATTCCTCACTGTTCATTTTGTTTGTACGTATTGCAGCGCATAGAGTATAAATGCTTCCGTTCATGCTCGGAGCTCACGCGCCGTCTGCGGAGGCTCGCGCTACAGCACCAAGCGCGAGTGTAAACAAATCTTAACCATCTAATCCAACAGATCTTGACAGGGGAAGGGGGGATTAAAAATCAGGTTGTTGCTGATCTGTTAATGGCTATTTGGGTCACAGGGTCTGTAGAGCAGAGAAAATAGGTGCCATTGGTATCAGCTGTATTTGGTCCGTCTTGTGCCGTTCTCTCGAGTTTCTCTCCCAACCATTCGTCTGCGGCCATGACTAAATCACAGTCGCGGCAGCTCCACATTAATCAGAATATACACTAGGCTGCAGTAAGGGAGGCAGTAGAGCTGCAATGTCAGTTGATAACGCATTACACCGGTGGGAGTTGGACAGTACTGTATGTATGACTGATTTATGAGACACAAGTAAGAAGTGCTAATAAACAGCCTATTACTACAGCTTTGTTACTGTTGATGTGCGGAGCAGTGTTCTTGGATTTTGAGGTCTGGTTTTTCTGACCTTCTGAGTCGGATATCTGACTTCAGGCTTTGTTTCAGTTGAAATTTCCGATTGGTTACTCTGAAACTCTGACTTAACAGTTCAAATGCAATGCAGCATTAGGCTTCATATCTCATGTGATGGGGGACAGGGACATAACATGAACGAGATTTAAAAGTATGCACACAGAAAACTTGCATATAGTTAAATAATACCTTAAGAAATCTTATGCAAAATACATTATATAGAGCCAATATCGGTGTTTAAAAAGCTGTCAATGCAAGTTACGCTTCGCTAAATGCAACAAAAATGGACTTGAAGCATAAAAAAACGTGTGAGAAGCTCACTCTCTCGCTCAACCAAACAATTGCTACGAGACGAGCAACTGAAAACAGTTTTTGAACACAGCTTGGAACACACACTGTATGCACTCCTGTCACTTTCACCTGAAAAACATTGCAGTGATGACGGCCATGAACTTTAACCCCACCTCTTTTGCAGAGCAACGGGATGTTACACGGCTATACCAGAACAACAAGTTATGTCCATGGGATTGCTGGTCATGTGTGCTTGGGCTCAATAAGCTGATTAGAATTCCCTACTTTCCCCCCAAGGGTGCTTTGATGGTAGTTATAAGAAGGAAGGATTGTTGCACATTTACTTGCAAATCAAATGGAGTCCTACAGTTCATTGTGTCTTGTGTGTTTCAGAAGAGGTGCTGGTTAAAGAAAACCAAAGTTCTGTTTCTTTGCCCAGCGCGATGACCCCATCCTCAGCTGTTGATATGTCCTTTAGCACGGAGATGCCCCGGAAGCGCAAGGGCTGCATGGACAACCAGTAAGTAGTGCGATTGCTTTATTTTGGCTCACAGAAAATCTCTTGAATCAGGTGACCTAAATTGTTGCAAGTTGCCATTGATGAATTCTCTTCCTAGGGATACAAAATCTGTTTCTATGGATATGGAAGATGAGCAAAACGGGTACTGTGTGCTAATATAAGGGTTTCAGAGCTGACCTGTTTATTTTGGGCTTTTCTTCTTCAAATACATTTCAAATGTGTGTTTTTCTGCGCTACAGGTCAGATGGAGAGGACCGACATGGCAAAATGAAATGCTTCAGGTCGGTTCAATTTGACACATCACATTTATAACATTCCCATGTTCTTCTAATATTATCATCAATCTTAAAAGATGATATCTTTATATGTATTTATATAATATCATGCAATATTTCACAGGTTAAGATAGTCTGTGAATTGAAAGGAGACATTATTAATTGTCTGAATTATTTCTTATTTAATGTTTCTGCAGAGAGCCGCATAGCCAAATTGAGAAAAGGAGACGGGACAAAATGAACAATCTCATTGACAAACTGTCAGCCATGATCCCTTCTTGTAACCCCATGTCCCGTAAACTGGACAAACTCACTGTGCTCAGAATGGCAGTGCAGCACTTCAAATCTCTCAAAGGTACCAAGAATGTTTTACATTTGTTTTTATGTGGATTGTCCCATCAGTGCTGATGATAAATGTCGGTTATTGTAAAAAAGTGAAGTCCCCTGTGCATACTATATTCACCTTATGCTGCCCTGCCTATTTTTTTCCCTTCTGGTTCGAATGAATTTGTGTTTGTTCCAGTTGAGCGCTTATAGCGGTTTAGACAATGTTGATATTTGGGAACATTCAGCAGCTACAAAGCGGCAATCAGATGGTTTTAAAGTACCACATCCATCAGCGACTAGGAAGATGAAACATGAAAATGGCCTGAAATCACATATGAGGACATTTTTAATTACTTTGTTGTGTCTCTTGGTGTAGATGCGAGCAGCCTTCCCTTGGCTGAATATCCAAGTCAGCCAAAACATTACAACATGTTGACCAGACGGGCGCATTTCAGAAGCAGCCCAAAAGCGGCTTTCCGCTCTGCTTTGCTAAAAGCTCTATTTCAGAGTCCAGAAACGTTTACAGTAGCGCCGAAAACTGTAAGCAACATGTGCCTGAGGTTAGCACAACAAGCCTGGTCCGCTTCTACAGCGAGAGAGAGAGTGAGTGTTGTGTATAAGCCGAGGATGGTGTGTCAGCTTTGCGTCACCGTTTTAGGTATATGTATGGAAACACTCGGTTAGTCCGTTTATAAACAAACATAATATCATGGCAATCACATTGTCGTTTTGCTTATTATTAATGCAGACAGTATAAGTCGATTTAGCGCCGTGACGTCGTCTGCACAGGTTGCTAATATTGGCAACTTTTTAATTTGCCAAAATATGTCATAATGACAGATGCCGATTCAGCTAGTTTGGGTAAAATTAAACCGGTTCAAGTTCTTAGACTTGACTGTTGTAATAAAGTTATACCTAATGCCGAACTGTTGTATAGTAATCTCGCCTTTGAACTGGCCGTGTAACAATTATTTCCATGTTTTCAGGTTCAACAAGTTCTTTTTCTGAAGCCAGCTACAAGCCTTCATTCCTCCCCGACGAGGAGCTCAAACACCTGGTCCTCAAGGTAAACACCATCAGGCTTTAATGTCATGCTAGCGACAACACCCCTGCTTTACTGTGGGTTCTGTTCATCTGATACCAAAAAGTATATAACATGCATTACATTTTTAATTTGAATCACTGTGTAGACTTTGTCTTTATAATTGATGCGCTGATTTTTCATGATAAGAATTTTAAATGATTCTGTTTAGTTTTTTATAGAATATATATATATATATAT
>NW_022284933.1:0-4203 GCF_004355925.1 Anarrhichthys ocellatus
GCAAAAAGGTTGAATATTTTGTTGATGTGCCCAGACTGGCTTCTGCTTTGTGCTTTCATTTTGTCACTTCCTTTGATAGTTTTTCAATAAAACAAACACAACAGATATGTTACATATTATTATGTCATATTATGATTCTGTGCATGAAATTTTACAGTATTTTCCTTCCAAACACTCGGTAACAAATCGCAGCCTCTTTCATGGCGAACGGCACGAAATGTGCGTGACATGGGCGCCACATAAAACGAAGGTCATTCAATGTCAGTAGACCATTTTAGTAGCTTTTCATCATTAATGTCTTTAGATCATCTTGACCAAATTTGAAGTTGATCGTATAAATTCTGTGGGAGGAGTTAAAGTACAATGCCTGAAAACGATGAAAAATGCCTAAAAATGCAAAGAAATGGGAGTATTACTGCATCGCCCCCTAGTGGTTGTATGGAATGAAAATTTGAGGGCATGTTACAGCACACAATGTGAACATATGCTACATATTTCGTGAGGATAGGCCACATGGTTTTGAAGTTATATATATTGCTGTAGAAGGCCACGCTCCTATGAAATTCATTGGTCCATATATTCTTAATGCAATAAGATATCAACATTTTCATAACTTTTGATGATATAGATCCAATAATGATTCACAAAAAAATTGGTACCAATCAGATACCAGGGTCTAGGAGAAGTGAATTTTCTATTTTTTTTTTACAACATTCAAAATGGTGGAAAATTTTGGTAGGCAGAGCTTAGGGTCCCAAGAGGATTTTTTGTAGAACTCATTCAGTTGCTCATGACCGTAAAATTTTAAGTCATTTGGACATACGGGCTGTCGGGGCTTGCATTTCCAACTTCTAGGGGGCACTAGCAAGCAATTTTGTCATGCTCGAGCATTGGACCCATAAAATATCAAATTTTCCCGCAATCCTGATATGCTTGCCAAATATGGGGATGTTGGGGACATGATAAAGCCCCCAAAATGGCGTTTCATTCGAGAGAAAAAGAATAATAATAATTCCTACAGTTTCAATAGGGACCTCGCGGCCCGACGTTGTCGGTGCTCGGGCCCTAATAATAATAATAATAATAATAATTCCTACAGTTTCAATAGGGACCTCGCGGCCCGACGTTGTCGGTGCTTGGGCCCTAATAAACAGAAAAAGATCACTGAATTTTTCAGAAATATCCATATCACCTTTATCTGTGCTGGTCTCTATAACATTTTCTGAGTCATGCACGTGAGGGCCACAGTCATATGATTCAGTTGGAACAGCTGATGACTGAGGAGAAGCAGATTCTCTGTACATGTCACGAATACTGCTGTCTGCTATTTGTGTCTCCGTGACATGTGGGCGGTAAATGAAGATCTGACCGTGAAAACATTTTACCATCCACTCACTTTAATAATTAGCTACTTTGTGTCTGGACACGTGCGTTCACATAACGCCATAGCACATTTATGAGCGGTAACATTAACAGACATGGCGCATTTATGAGCGGTAACGTTAACAGACAGTTTATTAGCGGTAACGTTAACAGACATAGCACATTTATAAGCGGTAACATTAACAGACAGCTTATAAGTGTCATAACCCGGCTCCTAGGCCATGACAAATACGGCAGAGACACAACAAATGATGGTAACGTAAAATGTTTATTTGACTAAATAAAGAAATAGTTAACTTTATAAAGTGTGTCAATCAATAACATCAGTAGTGTCACCGTGAATGCCTGTGGGATGAAGTGTGGGTGTTGTCAGCGAAACCAAAGGAAACCAAAACCATAATAACCGGCAGCAACTGGCTGGGTTCACTCCACGTACGCTGGAGAGAAAACCCGCCCCGAGCAACGCTAGAGCAGGGTTTTTATGCCCTCCCTGTTCCCGGACCAGGTGCTCTGCATCAGGTAATCTGCTCTCTAGGGACAGAGGGACAAAAGCATACTTGCAGTGATTAGAGACAGGGGCCGTCACATAAGCGGTAACGTTAACAGCCGTCCTAACAGTAACGTTAGCTAGTAACTAACGTTAGTTAGTAACATTTCAAACCCAGCTGGCCAGTTGTTAAGCAAGCCCAACATTTTGTTCAGAGAAAATACAAAAACTTTTCATGACTCTTTTCAGTTTATAATTTTTGAAAAAATGTTTGCTATGAGCACAATATATTTGATCAGTGATTTATTTTTTTATGTTGGCAGCTGTGTGGATTAATTTTGACATAATGTGTAATGTTGTGGTCAAAAAAATCATATTTGTTAAAATAAATTCATTGCATCTAACTGAGTATTTGTATTGAGTTAATGCAACTTGAATGGTTCAAGGCAATCAGTTTCCTTAAATGAATTGAGTAGCTGCTATACCATTTTGAGTTGTTGTAACATAAGCTATTCAAGTTAGTCAGACTTAAATCATATATTTGCTGTTACATCATTTTAATGAGTTCATACAAACATTACAAATAAGTTTAAATAACTAATATGTTTTAAGTTCAATACAAAGAATAGAGTTAGTACTAGTCATTTATTTACTTAAGTATACCTAACAATAAATACTTGAGTTAGGAGTACTCCATTTAAGCAATTTTTTCCACTAAAAGGATTTGAGTTATTTAACTTAAATGGTTCAAGGCAATTGGTTTCCTCAAACTATTTGAGTTGACTTTACTCATCAGGTTTTACAGTGTGGGAGGCAGTTTAGATCGTCTCCTGCGAGCTAAACGCAGGCTGCTGATTGTGCCGGCCTCCGGGATTCTGCTCCACCTTTTCGTCGGTGGGTTAGGTGGGTGAGGACGTGTCTTCAAAGGGTCTGAAGAACAGAGGGAATCCAGGTACGTTGTGTCCAGTGTCGAGTTCATCTGAGAGACGGATGAGCACAGATTCCTACATGTCCCACAATGCAACTCGATAGCGTCCCATGTCTTTCAAACTCTGCAGCCACAGTCGTACATTTTAGCCATAAAAGTAGCAATACCACAACAGTAATACTCATGTTACAAGTAAAAAGCAACAAAATGGTTCAAATAAAACCCTGGTT
Organism: Anarrhichthys ocellatus; assembly: GCF_004355925.1. Taxonomy (NCBI): domain Eukaryota; kingdom Metazoa; phylum Chordata; class Actinopteri; order Perciformes; family Anarhichadidae; genus Anarrhichthys; species Anarrhichthys ocellatus. The sequence continues at coordinate 3,029 of NW_022284933.1, forward strand.
AGATTGTTCTGCTCATCGTAGGTCGACCTCCTGCTCACAAAAAGCAACGAAACACAACGTTTACAGCACGTAGTGTCATGTTTTATCACCTCTCGCTCTTGTAAAAGACGGTCAATGGGCTCTGGGTCTGAAGAACAGAGGGAATCCAGGTACGTTGTGTCCAGTGTCGAATTCACCTGAGAGACGGATGAGCACAGATTGAGACGCTCAGACTATGAAATCTTTCCCTTAGTGTTTGCACACGCTGATCGGCGTTATCATCCAACATCATTCAATACGGTGGAACAAAAAGACAATTATTAATTCTTAATTTTTGCTTAAAACAAAATGATCTTTTTGCCCTGAAAGCCACTCTGTTGCTCTCCGAGTCGATGAGAATAAGTTCATGAAATGCTTAAAGCTGCCACAAAACTAATGTTGACATAACCGTTTTTATATTCCATTAATGCCATCGATCACTTACATTTCTGACAAAGTCCTCATCGCTCCACAGTTCATTCAGATACATCAGAAATGAGCCATTTCCCTACCTCCAGTTTCTCCTCCTCGCCTTCCTCGTTTGCGTTCTCCTTGGCGGGACAAAACATTTAAATGAACATTTAATATCAGATGAAAGATAATTTTTAATTGTTACCCCAACACAAATGTATTTCTAAAAGTAATCTTTGTAGATTTTACATAACAACATATGGTGGGGCACCTTGGGACATTCGGTGTCTATGATCGTCATGTGTTCCTCAAAGGCGCGCTCTTCGTCCAGAGAGGGACGAGATCCAGCAGAAACCTTGCGCTTCGATCCTTTGAGTGCATTCTTTTTCTGCTCTTCTTCTGCGAGGAAAGACACTGAACGAACTTTAAAAGGGGGAGAGAGAAATGGGACTAAATCCAACCACTTTAATTTCTCTAAGAGTGACTCAAGCTACTTTGCTCTAAACAAGACTTACTGTCTACGGCTGTATTTGCAGCCAGTGGTGGAAGATGTATTCATAATCCTTTTACATAAGTAAAGGTACTAATACAACAATTTCAAAATACTCCGACTTCTGCATTCACAATCTTACTTCAGTAAAAGTACAAAGGTAAAAGTAATTCTCCTGACAAGACACATTAGGCTGATAATGCAAATTGGCGCAAAATGAAAGCTGCATCTGAGGCGGATTGGTTTTGCAGGTATT
>NW_022284934.1:0-3872 GCF_004355925.1 Anarrhichthys ocellatus
CACACACACACACAATCCCATCTCTCCCTGCGGTAAATTACAGCTGGCGTGGAGGTCGTCTCACTCCGGTTGGTTGATGGACTTCAGATTCCTGAGCAGCAGATGTGATGAGCTACGGCTGCTTGGGGGCGGACAAGGTGGTCACACACACCCACACACACATTTATACTACTATATACTTGTGAGAACTTCTCACTGACATTATCCAATCTTGAATTCTGAATTTAACAACCGTGACAAAAGATGTATTTGTCCTAAAAGTCGGTGTAAACCGTCCGAAAACTCTAAATATTGTCCTTTTGCTCCGTTATTGTCATCTATAGTGGTTATTTGCATGAACACACACAAACCAAATGATTAGGAAATAAATGGTTGTATTTTTACTTAAAATATAATTTTAAGGCCGCAAACATTTGAGTAGACTGAACTTTGGCTCCTTACAAGTGCTGAACACAGACTCAGGAAGGGGATTTGAAAAGAGTCGAAGTTGATGAGAAAATTCCAGACCGGACTCAGATTCAGTGAAAAAACTTCCTTCACCTCGGCTGTTGTAGAAACAGGGACCATTTAGAATGACTTGGCAATCGGGCGACGGCGCCTACACACACACACACTGACCCAGACAGTAAGCAGAGGAAGATCTGTGCAGGACGCACCGCGGGCGGCATGTGCCACAGGTTTGTTTTTTTTCGCAACATGAGACGCACCGGCTCAGGGCAGAGGAGGGAGTGTTGCAGGCGTCCCCGGTAACGCCGGCCGTTTGCTCGGTGGCATATGGCCGGGCTGGTGGAGAGACACGTGTTATTGTCACGAATACACCGCAGGCCTCTACCCTGTGATTTCATCATCCCATTTACATTTCTAAGCTTCCCAGAGGGCACGTTTTTATTTGTTTTTCCCTCTCTGAGGCTGCCGTGTGATTATCTGAGGTGGTCACAGTTTCTCACAATATGAGGTTCAGCAGGAGGGAAGCAGAGAGGACTCATTTAACCCTCTCAACCCCAAGAAGTTTTGGAGCGTTTTCTGCTCCAGTCATGTTTTTCTCTGTGTGGTCTTGATTTCCACTGTAATATGAGTCCTCTTTGGAAACAGCAGTCATGGCCAGAAGCAGAGATAACTCAAAATATCTTTCGTGCAGTATAACACAGTTATAATGCCATAAATTATAAAAAAGAAAATAAATGCAACTTGAATTTCTTTGATAATATATTTTACAAAAGTTGGAAACCAATGGAATCTATTTTTCTCTACATGCTGTATACATTGAACTGTTAACATTTTTTTTTGTTCAACCTCTTCTTACAGCCTCTCCTGTCTTCTCCTCAATGCTCTGTGATCAGCAGCCTGCACTTCTGTAGACGTTTCACAGAACTTTTGTAACGTGACTGTTGGTCTCAGGCACATCAATCATTGCTTCCAAGTTGTGCAGATTTTTGTGTTTTTTACAGGATGTGGTTAAAGCAAAGGGTTTGTACAAATATCACAATTTTAAGCTTCCTTTTGGCAGATTTTTCATACGGAAGGAAGCGTTCGTCGCCAGCGTTCGTCGTGTTCGAGGACCGTCGGAAAGAAAATAATCCAACAATAATGCCGGTTTTGACAGCTTCTTGCTATGATAAAAAATCCAATTTGTCTCACTGTTGGGGTTTTGGAATAACGGGGATGTCGGCACATATGGCATGGCACCATAGAAGAAGAAGGAGATAGCGGAAGAGTTCAAAAACTCCGTCTCGTAGTGAATCCCAGCTCCTACACAGGTTGTCTAATTTGCACAGGAAGACATGACAGACACCCAGCTGACACTCCTTTTGCGCAGCACTTTTGCTGTAGCACTATAGCTGACTACAAAATGTTCCCTGCATGCCAGGGTGTATTTTCGAGTTATGTGAACAAAGGATCAATTCCTGTTTATACTCAGCAAAAAAAAAAAGAACCAGAAAAGTGAAAAGGATGCAGAAAAAACTGCTTTGTTGTTTCAGAGCTGCATGATAAAGTAGCATTAAACACATGGATGTATGGAGTAAGCTTTCCTCTCGGGACCACGTAAGAGAAAAGCCTTAAAAAGGTGCTAATTGTGAAATTCAGAGCATATTGACTCAACATGATGACTGCTCAGGTAGACATTGATCCATGCATCAACATTATATCTTGACATATAACAGTTGTTAGTTGCCAGTTATTTTTCTGGCGAATGATTCATTGACTTCTTGTTGCAGATCTACTAAGTCAAGTCTCAAAGCAAAGTACAAGTCAAATTGCTAATCTCAAGTCGACGGTTTTGCTATTTTAATATTACCGGAGGAAAAAACTAATCGGACGTTGAAACGGGGAATGATTATTTAACTTTTTTTAGAGGAAATATCAAGCATCTCGGTGCTGCTGTGTCCAATCGGAAGGGTTTCTGCTGAAACGACAGAGACAGACACTGAGGGACATGAACGGACGAGTAGACACATGCCCATCTAGACACATTTTGTTTAGTGTCCACTCTTAAAATGGTGTTTAGTTTAAACTGGGTGTATCAGATATCGTGCTTCAGAAATCTGTGACAACATCTGTGATCTATTCAATTAATTTCTGTGTTTATACACTTTTTATATCGTTTAAGATTTTATTTTACAAAGTTGCTGGTGCATGTTTTAGATCCCAGATGCTTCCATACAGTTTACAGATTAAAAAACTGATATCAAATCAGTACTCGCTATTATAGTTCAGTTTTGTTGCTGGGTGCTAACGTTGCAACCAAAGACTGAATATAAGAAGTGGACGTAGTCATCGTGACGTAACCCATTGGTTTGTGGACTGATGTTATGAATCCTCAAGTTAAGCGTTCTGGCCGTCACATCTTGCTTTTTTGCAACCAACGAACGGAGGTGACCATATTAGGGCTGCAGAGGAGTGACATAGAGACACCGTATATCACTCTGGTAGCGGCAGCGACCTGTCAATCACAAGGTAGCCCCACCTTAATGCTTCATGGTCTATTTGACTCTAAAGTCAAATAGACCAATAGTCAACAAGCTACGGGCGGTTCTCGGGCAACGCTGCAAGCAGCAATACCAGCAGCCGAGCAAATCGACCAGTTGATAGTGAGCGCTTCCCTGAACGGGCACTGTGTTAGTTAAATACAACAAGGGAGAGTAAAAGAGAATCAGCGCGTTCTTTACCACTCTGTCAGTGTGGGGATGGAAGCATTTCTTGCTGAAGACATGTTATGGCAAAGCCGAGGAGTGAAGGAAAAAAAAGGCATCTGTGTGTCTGAACAGATGGGAGAACGGCAGACAGAGCTGTTTACCTGGCACAGAGTGTGAAATCCTGTTTAGGATTGGCTTTTTGAACAGAGTGAGCACACAAATACTGCGAAATAAAAAAAAAAAATGTAAAAAAAAGATGCCATGAAAAGGAGAGGTAAAAACCCTCTGAATGTGTGCTCACGGCACGGCGACAAACATATTCCTGCTCTGGCCTTTAGCCAGAAAAGAATTACACTGAGTAAAAGCACACACAACAAGTCTTTATAGATCTGGACACAACTGGAGTCTGCCGAAAAATCTATACTTATTTTTTTTTTCTCCTCCTCCACAGCCAGACTCTTCTGTTTATCTTGTTGGTCTGAATTATATATACATATATACATATATATACACATATACACACATATATATACACATATACACACATATATATACACATATACACATACATATATACACATACATACACATACACATGTATATGTATATGTATATATATGTATATGTATATATATGTATATGTATATATATGTATATGTATATATACGTATATGTATATACACATATATACACATATATACACATATATACACATATATACACATATACATACATATA
>NW_022284935.1:0-3871 GCF_004355925.1 Anarrhichthys ocellatus
GCTCTCAGTAGGATGTAACACTAACACCCAGTATGAATAGTTACGTAGATCGTCTATACTTTACTATTGCCTACTTTAGTTTTCTCAGCATTTTTGACAAACACTGCCAAGTCATCACCCAGGGAACTTACCTGAAGCTCCTCTGGTAGAGTCAGTCATCACTTATATATCACAAGTTTCCGGGACAGGGGAAGAGGGGTAACTTCATCTAAAAAAACAGAGTCTTCAGTTTGAGTCCCAGACACTTACAAATGGTAAGGCTGTGGATTTATTACAGTTTTCTCAAAACAGTTACATTAAACAATTTCAACTCAATGAAAGTCTAAGTGGTGCAAAAGATATCAGTCACTGTAAGCTGTCTTCTGATAGCAGAAATGTCTCACAGGGTCTTCTATAAAAGAAGAGTAGTCCAGTCTCTACAACTGGAGAAGAAGCTCTTTCTCTGAGTTCTACTGCTGCCTTTTATGCTCGTCTGAGGCTGGCACCTCAAAATCATGCATCACTCACACATGAGTCCTCCTGTTTCTGGATCAACAGGATGTTTAAACGGTTTGATCCTGTTTGAACCGGATGTATTATATATGGCTTGAGTGACTTTCTTACATAAAAAGTTATAAAAAGTCTAAAAGGTTATAAAAAGTGTAAAGTTATATGTTGTGATGGTTATAAAAAGTGTAAAGTTATGTTGTGATGGTTATAAAAAGTGTAAATTTATATGTTGTGATGGTTATAAAAAGTGTAAAAGGTTGTAGAAAGTGTAAACAAGTTATATGTTGTGATGGTTATAAAAAGTGTAAATTTATATGTTGTGATGGTTATAAAAAGTGTAAAAGGTTGTAGAAAGTGTAAACAAGTTATATGTTGTAATGGTTATAAAAAGTGTAAAGTTATATGTTGTGATGGTTATAAAAAGTGTAAAGTTATGTTGTGATGGTTATAAAAAGTGTAAAGTTATGTTGTGATGGTTATAAAAAGTGTAAAGTTATATGTTGTGATGGTGATAAAAAGTGTAAAGTTATATGTTGTGATGGTTATAAAAAGTGTAAAGTTATGTTGTGATGGTTATAAAAAGTGTAAAGTTATATGTTGTGATGGTTATAAAAAGTGTAAAGTTATATGTTGTGATGGTTATACTTTTATGCTTTCATATTTTTCTACAATCTCTTAACAGTAGGTATGTATGTGCACAATTTGTTTTGTTTACGATTTACAGAACACTTGACTTGTAAATACACGTTTTATTTCTTATTATCTGTCCAGCTTTGTTGTCCTTGTCCCTTATTTATATTCCTGTGCAAGTAGTAGTAGTAGTAGTACTAGTAGTAGTATAGAATTTCAGTAGTAGGACCATAACGCATGGTTTAGTTCAGCTGCTCATGACCCTCTACACAGCTACACATATATCGGCTGAAAACAAGAAACAACATTTTTAATTGACAGTTACAACACCTCTTATGTCAATACACAGTGAGGGAGGTACTTAAAAGAAGGTTGAAGTCAGGGTGGAGGAGCTTATAAGAGCCAACAAGCAGGAACACAGTTCACAGAACAGCTTCAATCTGAAGGTATGGGTAGGAACTTTCCTTATCTTTCCTCATGGTATAAAAGTAGATTATCTACACTTGTAGTAATGTAAACAGGATAATTCTAGACAAAGTTGAGTGTTAAACATGTTTTGTTGATACCTGTTGACAAAAAAAATTGAGTTTAGAAAAACTATCAAAAGCTTTTGGTAAAAAAATTATTTACAAATTTTAAAAAGTTTTGTACAAGTGGTATCAAAACATACATATACAGTGTCATTAATGCATTTTTGCAGAGAATTGGAATGTTCACTCTGCAATTTAGAGATCTAAATGTGTTTCTTTTTCTAGACAGTTTCCACAGACAGTTTCCATGACTGAGTACAAGCTAGAGGTCACAACAGGTGACAGGCAAGATGCAGGAACATGGGACCACGTATTCATCACCTTATTTGGAACTGAAGGGCAGAGTGAGCGAACTGAGTTGGACAACTTTGGCATCGACTTTACACCTGGGGCAGTAAGTTGAATCCTGTTGAACATCCTCAAATTAGGTGCCCCCTTCCTGATTTCTTATTTTTTTGCATGTTTGTCACACTTAAATGTTTCATATCATCAAACAAATTTAAATATTAGACAAAGATAACACAAGTAAACACAAAATGCAGTTTTTAAATGAAGGTTTTTATTATTAAGGGGGAAAAAAAATCCAAACCTACATGGCCCTGTGTGAAAAAGTGATTGCCCCCCCTGTTAAAACATAAATTAACTGTGGTTTATCACATCTTTGGAAAGCTGAGTTCAATTTCTCTAGCCACACCCAGGCCTGATTACTGCCACACCTGTTCTCAATCAAGAAATCACTTAAATAGGACCTGCCTGACAAAGGGAGGTAGGAGGTAGACCAAAAGATCCTCAAAAGCTAGACATCATGTTGCGATCCAAAGAAATTCAGGAACAAATGAGAAACAAAGTAATTGAGATCTATCAGTCTGGAAAAGGTTACAAAGCCATTTCTAAAGCTTTGGGACTCCAGCGAACCACAGTGAGAGCCATTATCCACAAATGGCGAAAACATGGAACAGTGGTGAACCTTCCCAGGAGTGGCCGGCCGACCAAAATTACCCCAAGAGCGCAGCGACGACTCATCCAAGAGGTCACAAAAGACCCCAGAACAACATCCAAAGAACTGCAGGCCTCACTTGCCTCAATTAAGGTCAGTGTTCATGACTCCACCATAAGAAAGAGACTGGGCAAAAATGGCCTGCATGGCAGAGTTCCAAGACGAAAACCACTGCTGAGCAAAAAGAACATAAAGGCTCGTATCAATTTTGCCAGAAAACATCTTGATGATCCCCAAGACTTTTGGGAAAATACTCTGTGGACTGACGAGACAAAAGTTGAACTTTTTGGAAGGTGTATGTCCCATTACATCTGCCGTAAAAGTAACACGGCATTTCAGAAAAGGAACATCATACCAACAGTAAAATATGGTGGTGGTAGTGTGATGGTCTGGGGCTGTTTTGCTGCTTCAGGACCTGGAAGACTTGCTGTGGTAAATGGAACCATGAATTCTGCTGTCTACCAAAAAATCCTGAAGGAGAATGTCCGGCCATCTGTTCGTGACCTCAAGCTGAAGCACACTTGGGTTCTGCAGCAGGACAATGATCCAAAACATACCAGCAAGTCCACCTCTGAATGGCTTAAGAAAAACAAAATGAAGACTTTGGAGTGGCCTAGTCAAAGTCCCGACCTGAATCCGATTGAGATGCTGTGGCATGACCTTAAAAAGGCGGTTCATGCTTGAAAACCCTCCAATGTGGCTGAATTACAACAATTCTGCAAAGATGAGTGGGCCAAAATTCCTCTACAGCGCTGTAAAAGACTCATTGCCAGTTATCACAAACACTTGATTGCAGTTGTTGCTGCTAAGGGTGGACCAACCAGTTATTAGGTTTAGGGGGCAATCACTTTTTCACACAGGGCCATGTAGGTTTGGATTTTTTTTTTCCCCTTAATAATAAAAACCTTCATTTAAAAACTGAATGCTGTGTTTACTTGTGTTATCTTTGTCTAATATTTAAATTTGTTTGATGATCTGAAACATTTAAGTGTGACAAACATGCAAAAAAATAAGAAATCAGGAAGGGGGCAAACACTTTTCACACAACTGTATATGCTGGGGTAGTATTTGTCTTCATGACTAATGAAAGAAACGTTTACCTTTATGTAATTAACACACTTTAAGTTACTGTGAGGATCATTTTACTGGTTATGCAACAGTCTCAATTTAATACTGATGCCTCTATATGACCTACATAAGTAAATGAGACCATCAGCGAGAAAAT
>NW_022284936.1:0-3868 GCF_004355925.1 Anarrhichthys ocellatus
AAATTGTTAATATAAATGATAATGCTGATAATGCTTGGTACACCTGGTAGCCCATTTGATCCTCATTGTGCATAGGTAGGTTTTCCTTTTGAACTATTTAAAAATGTAATATGATGCAGTCGTGTATTCTGGTTCATCATAGTTTGTTCCGTGATTCATTTTCCACAGCTGGCTGACGTCTACGGGAATGTGTTCAGTATCCGTCTCGGTGTTGACAAAATGGTGTTTGTGTCTGGATACAAGATGGTGAAGGAAGCCATAGTGACACAAGCCGACAACTTTGTGGATACACTGCAATGGCCGAAAGGGTGTACTTAGGAGGCACAGGTGTGCAAATCTCTCTCTCTCTTTCTACTCGAGAGATCTGTTACACACACCTGCATACAAGTCCAGAATGTATTTTTATATGCCTTTACTTTTTTTGGGGCCTTATTTTTCTGAATACCTATAACACACAAAGCACGTTGTGATGTCTTGAGAGGTCGGCATCAGCTTGTGAGGCGTGGGTGCACAAATGAAGACAACAAGCGGTTGTGTTCTAACTCAAAATAATATATTTAGATTCTTTAAACAAAAGGTAAACTTCATTCCAGCCGAAAGCCGCTACAAAAACCAAACATAAGTATCTTCCGTTTTCTTCGGGTTCGTTGTCTTTAATGTAAAATAAAACTCTTTTCCTCTTTGTGCGCTCCTGTCCTCCTCCTCTCTCCAAACATTTCCTTCTTTGTCCCCACACCAACCCCTCCCGGGTAATCAGTCACCTCTCTTCCAGCTGGGCCACCGCCTTGGCCCCGGCTGCCCTGCTGACTATGGTGAATTGTAGTTTGTTAGCCCGATCCCATGATGATGGGTTGTAGTCTTTGCTGCAGCCACCAGGAGGGGATGTATCTCCCGTTGATGACCCTCCCTCTCATGACGAGTTCAAGCTCCAGCCTTGTTTTTTTCACTTCAGAGTTGAAGAGAGGTCACCAGTGTTAACAGGCTGTTTCGTGTGCCTGTTCTTCCCCACATCTTCCTCCCCTCATCAGAACACCAGCAAACAGATTTTACAGGGAGGCCTTCTGAAACATATTCATCATGATTTTTCAAGCACTTTTTGATTGTATGGACTTTACTGGCTGGCTGTTGTTCAGTTTTGCAGTGTTACTTCTGACAAATGTGGTCAGAAACTGGAGGCCACACAGCTTTCCACCCGGACCCTTGGCGCTGCCTTTTCTAGGAAACATCTTCACAGGACTTGACTTCAAAACAATGGACAAGGTGAGGTGCACATAGTACCACTTCATTAGTAGAGTAGAGAAGGGTTAATCTTTAATATCCGAGGGGGATAACACACACCATTGCAACTCAAAAGTGCTTTCTAATCAACTGACAATTTGATATCACTTCATATTCATGTATTTTCTCCAACTATTAATAGTTTAGTATTATTATTATTATTATATACTACTATAAAGGCAGTAAGAAAAATAATGCAACTCTTCTTTAGATCAGTGATCGAAGGTTACAGTTATAAAAAGCTATAAAAGTGTCAGGACTTAAATAGAGTATGTGTGCTTTCAAAGTAGTATGAAACCATTTATAAAAGCTAAAAACATGCCAAATAATTAGTGAGAAACTGCAGGTCAATACATTGAAAATAAGTGCTAATTTATTTATAAGTGAAAAATCATGATAACGTATATCAAACGAGACAATCTGCATCACCACAGAGTAGCGGCAGTATTATGAGTATCAATAGCAGAGGGACTACTTTTCCAGCAGTGGTTGCAGCGTGACGTTCCCTCTAAGTTTTCCATGAAGTGTTTATGTAATCGTCTCATCTTCTTAAGCATTTCACGAGACAAAAACTTTCTATCCAAGTTAACATATTCAACGATTACATTCCCTCTCTTGAAAAGTTATTCGTTTTCTTAAATGCAGCTTGCTCAGGAGTACGGTCCAGTGTTCAGCTTGAGGAAAGGCAACGAGAGGATGGTGTTCATTTCGGGCCACAAGATGGTCAAAGAGGCTCTTGTTAACCAGCTGGACAGCTTCGTTGATCGACCTATTGTCCCTCTCTTCCACGAAACCTTCAAGGGGATTGGTGAGTATGAACAAGTCAGTGAGCGCGTGATTGTATGGTACCGGAAATGTCTTTCTCCAGGGTAAAACAACATCTCTTTATGCGGTGTTGAAGGATTGAACGAAATCATAGCTCAGTCAGCTAACTCTAGAGATAAATGTTGGCTTTGTAGAATAGTGATGATATTTCGTCTTTTCCACCAAATTCCCCCTCAGCACCAGATTAAGAAGTGACATATATGGTGCTCAGAAGTGATAGACTTCTAAAACCTGTTCATGGTTTGCCTTTACAATAATTTGAGATCATATTCCCACAGGCATAGCTCTGAGCAATGGTTACCTTTGGAAGCAGCAGAGGAAGTTTGCCACCACTCATCTGCGTTACTTTGGAGAGGGCCAGAGGTCGCTGGAAAAATACATCGAAGTGGAAACCAACTTCCTCTGTGAAGCTTTCAAAGAGGAACAAGGCAAGTAGCGATTCATCCGTTAGTACGCAGGATTTACATCCAAATATTGTTCATCATCACTTGAATTGCATTCATCATATTTCAAGGAGGACCATTTAACCCCCACTACATCATAACGACCGCAGTGGGTAACATCATATCGTCTGTGCTCTTCGGACATCGCTTTGAATACAGTGATCGAAGCTTTCGAAAGGTTCTGGAGTTGGACAATGAGGCCGTTGTGCTCACCGGCTCTCCTCTGGCTCAGGTACCTCCCTGATCTGTCTCAACTATCATGTTGTGATCACACAGCAAACTGTTGGTCTATAACTTGATCTGAGAGTTTGTCCCCATCAACAGCTGTATAATGCGTTTCCTGGCTTGATGAAGCACCTGCCAGGACCTCACCAGTCTATCCACAACAACTACAAGGAGATCCTGGCTTTCCTGAAAAAGCAAGTAGAGAAGCATCAGGAGGAGTGGAACCCTGAGGACCCTCGTGATTATATCGATGTGTACATAGCAGAGATGGAGAAGGTAAGATCCCTCCCTGGGATCCTGACAAAGGATAGGTTCACAATGTTTTCACATTTGTCTTAAAACAATCGCCAGGTGCCGATATAAAACTATAGATGCAGCTGCATCGGTCAGAACTACTGACGTGGTATGAACAGTAAGAAAGACTCTGAAAAGGAGTAAAACAACTATGAGACTCAAAATGACTACAAAGATACACATTACCACAAAGACACAAATGACCACAAGAGAAACAAAAACCACATGATGTGTCATGACTACAAAGAGACACAAAACAACAACAAAGGGGCTAAGCAACTGTAAAGTCTGTGTGTGTTGCTCCTATGTTGGAGAGGTGGTGGAGCCTTTTGCCCAGTCTCACAATCTGACCATGGTGATGGAGGACAAAGTCCCCAAAGGATGGGAAATATCGTTCCCATGGGATTCCCCAAAATGGCCAGTAAAGACACTACACTGGGAGGATATGTAATACCCAAAGTAAAGGACCATTTACCAGGCTCACCCAGATATCAATGACAAGCTGTGAAATGTTAAAGTTATTTATACACGACTGATCTCAACATCTCATGCTTGTTTTTTCCAGGGAACATCTATAACTACAATTCTTGCATCTGTGCTGTTTGATAAGAATGAGTGGGCAACTCCGGATATCTTCAATCCTGAGCATTTCTTGGATTCAGAGGGCCAGTTCCACAGAAGAGAGGCCTTCCTACCGTTTTCAGCAGGTTTGATCGATACACCTTCAGTGATACTGTATACTGCAGGGATGACATATTTTTGTGTGCCAACCCTGAAGTTAGCATAGCACAAAAAGCCAATGG
>NW_022284937.1:0-2735 GCF_004355925.1 Anarrhichthys ocellatus
CTGAAGACTCACCTCTTCAAGAAGGCCTACCCTGAGCCTTCCACTTAGCACTTACTTAGCATCTATTGTATTCATACTAGCTTATTGCACTTATTGTTTTCATATTAGTTTGTGGCACTTATTGCATTCGTTTGTTTCTGCACTGTACGTTGGCTCTGGTTTATGCTCTTAGATGCTTGTTTGAAGAAAGGAGATGCACTTCTGACTTCTGGTGACGAGTTTTTTCTCTCGAAAACCAATGTTGAATACACTTATTGTAAGTCGCTTTGGATAAAAGCGTCTGCTAAATGACTGTAATGTAATGTAATGCAATGTCTCGGAGTGTTTTTTCGATGAAACGCTGGGATGAAGGTATCCCCAGAGACCAGCCAGAAAAAGACGCTCAGACACGCAATGTGACTTCTGGTTCTTGTTTTCAGTTTAAACTATTTGACTCGACGTATGGACCGGATTTCCATCCGACATTTGAAGTTTTCCTGACCCCCAACATGAAGACAGTGACTTTGTCGATCCAGGACGAAGAGAGGAACGCAGTCTGGGAGCGTCGTATATTACTGGAAGGTAAAGACTATCAGACACCCAGTGATGGACGAGAGTAGAACAGATGTGTGCGGCTCTCATGAACATTCAGGGAGCTCCACATCTCATATCATTCTTTATTTAGGCTGCAGTCTTTATGCTCCATATATCTGGAACAAAATGCAGGACAGCTACAACTCTCTCTTCTGTCAAATGAAGGCTGAAGACTTTCCTGTTTATTAAACACTGTGCTGTAACTTTAATGAGTGTATTTTATACCCATTTTATGCTATTTTAGCTTGTTTTTATTTTGTCTCTTTAATGTATTTAAATGTCTTTTTATAATGTCTCTTTTGCATTTTGGGCTTTTGATGTTTTATGTGAAGTGATTTGAATTCTTGCTGAAATGATTTAAATAAATAAACTTGCCTTTTCTTACATGTACGGGTGCAACGGATCATAAAGCTCACGGTTCAGATCGGAGTCACGGATCTGATCAGCACAACAGAAGAAAGGAGCAAATATAACGTTTAGAGATCCCTGATCACATTTATCTGTGATATCTGTGATATAATATATATATATATATAATATTTATATATATTATATATATATTATATATATATAATATATATATATAATATATATATATATATTATATATATATATATACACATACTATCCTTTTTCTTAAAGGAGAACACAGGAAGTGATTTACAGAGCAGAAATGTGAGAAATAGCTGGCTGTAGCAGTCCAACACAGACCTTTCATTTCTTTTGAACTTTATAATATTTTCTTGGTTATCTTCTAGGTCCAAGAGCGGGAATTCAACAGACAAATCCCGGCAGGGTCCCGGCACAGGACAGGGTCCCGGCACAGGACAGGGTCCCGGCACAGGACAGGGTCCCGGCAGAACAGAAGCTGGTCTCAGTTCGGACTCAATTTGTCAACAGAGTGTCTGATTCTGTCCTGGACCAGCTGCTGGATAAACTTCTTGAGCGCGGAGTGATTACTGACGCTGAAATGCAGTCGATCAGAACAAGAAACAGAGCAGATAAAGCACGAGATGTGATTGACACGGTGAGAAGAAAGGGATCTGAAGCCTGCTCAGTTCTGATCGCTGCTCTCTGTGAGGTGGACGAGTGGCTTTACACAGCGCTGAACTTCAGCTGAAGATGAACCAAGAACTGTGGAGTGATGATGATGATGATGATGATGATGAATCTCTTCAACAGTTGTCTCACATGACTTATTGTAATCTTTAACGGTGCACAATACGAGGCAGCGTTTCCCACAGGACTTTGTGGGACTGTGGAAGAAAAGTTTGTACGTTTTAGCAGTTTTCAGCAACACGGGGATATAAAGTTCTTTACACGAATCAGACATTAAGAAAATATGAAAAACACACTATTATTAAAAACCATGAAATTTTACTTTGAATGTTCACGGTCCTCAGAGGATACACCGTGGTGAAAAACTTCCACTTTGTTTCGTTTACTGTCAGATTTCACCCAGGAGACCGATGTTCAAGTCCATGTTGAGTTATTTGAAGTTCTGCTACTTAAAAGGAACGACAACATTTACATGCACTTATATTCCAAATATGACAATATTTGGAATTTGTTGTGGATCATTCAAACAAATGAGCATTTTTTCGTATACTGTAAGTGTTTTGAAGTTGACCCACTTTGCGCTAAGCAGGACTCATTCTGTGAACGTGAACGTCCCGACGGTTTGAGGAGACGAATGAGCTTCCTGGCCTCGTTTCCTACCTGCGGCTTCGTCCTTGGACCGTCTACCTCCAGCGGCTTCCCGCTGAACAGAACTGGGCCAATGAGGCGTTCATCCGCACTGGGCATTCTGGGAAATGATCCGCACAGATGGAGAGAGCGTTCCCTCGGCTCGCTCTCCGGTGTGGTTGTTATTTCTGAGCAGCAGACGTGTTTTACAATCTGGTTGTATGTGAAATATATCAGCTAATGAAATATTCATGGTTTGATGCTCTCCTGTATGTCTCTCTACGTACTCTTAATAGTGATGCAGTAAAATGACAGTAAATCATCTTTTATCCATCTATCCATCCAGCTATATATCTATCCACATACAGTTGTGTGAAAAAGTGTTTGCCCCCTTCCTGATTTCTTATTGTTTTGCATGTTTGTCACACTTAAATGTTTCAGATCAGTTTGTTGAGTTTAGGCAACGAAACCACCAA
>NW_022284937.1:2745-3868 GCF_004355925.1 Anarrhichthys ocellatus
CGACGACGAACCTGAACGTCTCTTGTTGTCGTACGGCCTAACGTAACTAGCTAATTAGCCCAGTTAAGCTTGAGTTAATTCAGCCGGTGTTTCGGTTTATAATGCGACCCGTGTTAACTGGCGACGTGGCTGTCCTCGTGAATGCCGCATTGTTTAGTTAACCTTCTCATATACCATGGTCAAAACATAATCGGATTTAGCTCGTTGTTTATGTGTGTATTTATATGTAGAAACAGGAAGGTACAATATGATATGAAGACAGAGGAACTGTTCATTTTTTCGAGGCATTCACCAAGACAGCTAAGTGTTTCTCTTCCTGTTTTCAACGGCTGTAGTAACCACGACAACCACGGACGCGTTCGGCTGAAAGTTGCCATTTAACACGGTCGCTTAAAACACCGAAACAGCGGCTTGACGTTAGCTGCAAGCTAATTAGCCTTTGGTGGGTTGTTTCTACTTGTAACCGACTTAAAACAGCTGGTGAAGGCGTGACTTTGTTGTTACTTTATCACAGAGGACTTGTTTATCACGACCTGAGTAAAGACAATAAACCCACAGCTCATCTGGTCTCCTCTTAGTGGAACTAATTCAGATGTTTCTACAGCATGAGGCAAAAACAAGAGGAGACAGCAAACAGCTCTTCCACCTTGTGAATGTCCCAAATGGTGTTTTTATTTATTTTAAAGTATAATAATGTTCATGTTAAATAATAAAACGTATACTAAGAATATCTGTACTTCCTTCCCTTTTTTTCTTTAATGAGATATGTTGGTAGTAAAGGGCGTGATGTTCTTTTAACTCCCTGAGTGTGCTGGAGACGGGATGGATCCCCTCTCTGGATTAGCTGCCCGTTCCACCTGCTCAGCACTTAGCGAGTAGAAAAGCTGCTTATTTCTTGGTGCTGCTCAGTGAACAGGAGACAGAATGTTGTGTTGTATTTTTTCATCTATCAGCCAATCAACAGCTCGTCTTCAATGTGCATATTATGAATTACAACGACTGTGTTTCATTGAATGGTTAGTGGATGAATGAATCTGTGCACGTCACGCTCACAGCAGAATAAATCCTAACGCGTTCCCCTCCTCCGTCCAATCAGAGGCAGGATGTCTCTGTTCAAGGCCCG
>NW_022284938.1:0-3867 GCF_004355925.1 Anarrhichthys ocellatus
CCTCTCCTCCTTTCCTCTTTGTCCTCCTCTTCCTCTCCTCTCCTCCTTTCATCTTTGTCCTCCTCTTCCTCTCCTCCTTTCCTCTTTGTCCTGCTCTTCCTCTCCTCCTCCTCTTTGTTTCCTCTTTTTCCCTCTTCCTCATCCATTGTGTTTTGTTTTCCTTTTGTGATTTATATCTCCTCCTCCTCTTCCTCCTCTGTAACACGTCTTCTTCTCTCTCATCTCTTCTTCTCCTCTTCTTCCTGTTCTTCTTTTCTTCTTCTCTTTTCCTCCATCTCCTCCTCTGTCTCTTCACTCATCTTATATTTCATCTTCATCTTTTCTCTCCTTCTCCTTCTCCTTCTCCTCCTTCTTCTTCTTCTTCTTCTTCTTCTTCTTCTTCTCTTCTTATTTGAACACCAGCTGACACTATTAAAGTGACTCCTGAAGACGTCTCTCCGTGTTTCTAGATGTTAGATGATGTTTCTGGTTCAACCTCCACTTCTTCTTCTTCTTCTTCTTCTTCTCTGTTAACTTAAGGTGTAGCCTACAGCGCCACCTTCTGACCAAACTACACTGTACACCAGTTTATTCGCATTTCTTTTTTTCCGTCACATCAAATATTTGCTCAAAATTGACTTGACGTTTAAATGGAAACTCCAGAAGAATAAACACATGAAACCAGTGACCGGTTATCTTCACTCTTTAGATTTATGACACTTTAAAAACAACATGGGCGGAGCCAGGCTAGCTGTTTCCAGTCTTTGTGCTAAGCTAAGCTAACCAGCTGTAGCTTCACATAAAGCAGTACAGATATTAAGAGTGGATTCGATCTGAACATGTTGATCTGAGAGACAGGACTCGTTTTAATAATCATTTGTTTGTTTGCTCTGAACATTCACAGATGTTTGATCACTAAAAATACTGAGATCCAACTGGGAACTGAACATTAACAGCTAAATGTTGACGTTCATGCAGTGACTCCTCCCTCCTGTAGAGGGCGGCTGTGCACCTCCTCAGTGAGAGGAGGAGGTGCATTAGATCGGTTCATTAGACCTGAACACATTTAAAGGCAATCAACAGAAATAAGAAAACAATGTGTTTGATGAAGGTAAAATAACGCTGGAGGTCAAATGTATGCTGAGGGAATCGAACCCTCGACACCGACCGTGTCCACTGCCCTGCTCAGCTGCTGCCTCCGATCATCTGTTTGAAGCTGGAATGTGACGCATCATAGTTTGGTTTGTGAGCTGTAATCAAATCAAAATGTGTCTGCATACTGGCATCAAACCAAAGCACGGTATTTTTGGTCATTTTCAGGATGAAATGTCAGGAACTAAGACACCTGAATGTGTTTAGATGTTTAACTCCCGGTGACGTCACACCTGTCGCTCATTTAGCAACACGTTGGTGTCAAACACCTGGATTCACATCCAGGTGAAACAAAGAGTGAAAAATTTAAAGGGGTCTGAATACTTTCCGTACCCACTGTAGATAGTTATAGACATGAAATATAGATTAAATCTGCTTCTGACACACAGAAACAACCGCTGACTTTAGCTTGTATTGGTGCTAAAGGACGTGATGTCCGGGCTCCATCTTGAACCCTGTTTATACTCACTTAAAGATAACAAGTCGTATTTTCTGTATAATCATTAAATCGCTGTATTACTTTGCTATTGAATGAAACGTCTAAACATGATGAATTTCAAGCATTGCCTGTTAACAAGGAGCGTCTTTTTATTGGCCGCATTTGAATAGAACCTGGTGGAAGGGTGTAACATGGGCCCATGAAGACCACATCACATTTGTGAGTGGACCTGAATCACGGGGCGGATACACACATTATCTTTCACTTATGGAAACAGCCTTCATGGACATTTTCTCACATTTCCTCAAAGAATACAAAGATCCCAGACGTCAACAGAAAGAGTAAGTAAAAGTACATTTTGCGAGATATTTGTGTTTTATATCTGTGACTGTGAGATTCACAGACTTTGTTCAAAAGGTTTATTTTTGATTTTAAGAAAGAACAAGATCTAAGTGACTGTAACATTATCCTCTTTAATGACAACATCTCTCTCCTTGTTTGAATTAGTCAGCCGACTGAGCTGTGGAGGTTGTGGAGCTAGTTTAGCTTAAGTGAGCTAGCTTGTTCAGTAACCAGAAGGAATGCATTCAGCTAAAGAGAATGAAGTTGAACTATTCACTCATGTCATACAGACGTATTTCTGACAGCTGTACATGTGTTTATGTAACTAGTCCTGTAAGCATGACTCTGCTCTTGTTACTACCTGGCTGGTAGATGGATGATGCTCAGAGACCAGAACACTGAGAGCTGCTGCAGGTGGAAACAGAGCTGAAGGTAAGCTGGACTCAAACACAGCAGCTTTAAACGTGTATTGAGCTTCAGCAAGATTACACAAACATCAGGTGTTTCACTACAAACAATACTCTTCTTTTTCACTTAAATACAAGTAAACACAGTATTGTAACTATCAGTGTTCCCTTTGGTGTTATCTTTGCATTTGTTGGAATTTTAAAAAAGCCTTTTAGAATGTATGTGGATGTATAATTTATACATCTATATAACTGCTGACAGGACATATTTTATGAGTTTTGAATCCATGAAGGTTTTATATTTGTTCCTAGAAAAGAGATATTTATGTTCATTACTCATCCCAATGTAAAGTCTATGCAGCGAGTGGGCGGGGCCAGAGAGAGAGGCACTAATGAGCATGTGCAGTAGACCAGAAAAAGAGAAAACTAAAGTCCAGTATGTATTCTCATAATACAGCCATGGTTAAATACATCTTCATGTTAACAGCAGTTTGTTTGTAGTTCTGTTTCTCTTAACTCGTATTTCTCCAGGAAAGCTTTTATTGTGGTAATAAGTTCAGTCGTCTACGAGATCTTACATTTCATGACTGTGGAGGAAACACAGTCTCAAGATGATAATGTCAACATCAATTGTGAATTAGCCTCTGAACCACACAGAGGGATGTTAGTTGCAGCAGCAATTTAAATAAATCTCCTCGTCACGCCCCGGCTGCCATTCAGTTTTTAAAAATTCCACTAACAAATTACATTCTGAGGGAAATCCAATGCAAATGTGGCCGTAACCCTCAATCCACAGCCGTTCACAAAAAGCATATCCGTGTCTCCAGATGTAAACTCAGGACTCCACTCGCTGCCCATCATGCAAATCCACAGGTGGGTCCAGTTTAAAATGAGCTTGTGGTGAAACAGATGAGAAACAAAAATGCCAAATTACAAACAGGAGATGGTCTTGAATGCAAAAACAAAAAGAGGATGGAAGTTGTTTAGATGCAATACCAGCCTGAACAAGCATGGACCATGTGTGATGGAGGTGTGGAAAGCTTAAACGTAGACGGGTTTCTTTTCTTATAAGAGTTCAGAAACCTTTGATCTCTGTTTAGACGATCGCTCTCTGAGTGAATCTGTTTAAACTTTGTGATTGGGTCGCACAAAGATAAAGATGTCACTCAATGATTATATAAAACAGGGTAGAAGGAGGTGAGATGTTAGTGAATGGTTACCTGATGGTGAACCAGTAGAATCTCTGGTTATGAGGGGTTACCTGATGGTGGACCAGTAGAATCTCTGGTTATGAGCGGTTACCTGATGGCGGACCAGTAGAATCTCTGGTTATGAGGGGTTACCTGATGGTGGACCAGTAGAATCTCTGGTTATGAGGGGTTACCTGATGGCGGACCAGTAGAATCTCTGGTTATGAGCGGTTACCTGATGGCGGACCAGTAGAATCTCTGGTGATGAGCGGTTACCTGATGGCGGACCAGTAGAATCTCTGGTTATGAGGGGTTACCTGATGGTGGACCAGTAGAATCTCTGGTTATGAGCGGTTAC
>NW_022284939.1:0-3866 GCF_004355925.1 Anarrhichthys ocellatus
TGGCCTCAGTGGGACATTACAAAGTCATAATCAATCAAAAGGTATGGAGGGAAAAGAAGGACAAATGACACAATCAAAGGCAGAAAGAAAAGGGGGAATGTAGACACACAAATGCTGCTAATCAACTTTATTTTTATTTAGTTTGACTTAACTTTATTACAGATATTGTAGAAATGACAGACAGAATACTGTCACAGGAACTGATAGCTATAGCTGCTGATGATTGCAGGTTCTTGTTGTTTTTGAAGAAGTACAGATAAGTGGAAAATGTTTCTATTGATTTGCTGAATGATAACTTTGGATCAGAAGGGATTGGAAGCTTTGTTATTGGCACCCATAAAGCAGGTTGATCCTCTTGACGTCCCAGTGGGACATGCCTTTCCTCTGGCCGATCTGGGCATTTGGGTTGGGGATGGGAGTGATGGAGTCCTTCCCATGCTGGATGGAGAAGGCTGTTTTTCCATAGTGCATAATGGAGGAGTAGTCGTAGGGACTGTTCAGGTTGTTGGTGTCCTGCTTGTGGAAGTTGTAGGCCATCTGCGGGTTGATGTTCTCCCAGTTGATCCGGACGTAGTTGTCGCGATCGCTCCTGGTCTGCTCGTGCTGGAAGCCCAGAGCGTGGTTGATCTCGTGCTGGATGATGCCGTAGTAGACGCAGCCCTGCCTGTTGAGAGAGAGCACCTGTCTGCCTCCCGTTCTGCCCAGAGAGGAGAAGCATCCGGCTTTGTTCTCAACGCTGATGTAGTCATTCTCGTTCCGACGGGGGACAAAGCGGAGGCAGGTGCTGCTGTGGTAGGCCTTCATAGCGCGGTCGATCGATTGCCTCTCCCTGCTGGTGAACTGACTGTTTATGGTAAAGGGAATCGTCACCAGGCCGTTGGAGGCTTTCTTCCACAGGCACTTCTGGGACCAGCACGTCATGGCGTTTCTGGTACTGGGAGCCAACAGGTCTCCTTCCAACAGAATCTCATTGGTGCCGTTGTTGGAGGTCAGAATCCTGGTGCTGATGTCGACGGTGTCATCTTCGTCCACTTGGGCCTCTGCTCCGCTTCCTTCCTCCATTATAGGATAGGCCTGAGAGAGGCCGAACAGGAGCAGCAGCAGGTTGGCAGAGGGAGTCATATTCATGTTGGGTCTGGTGGCTGTGGAGCTGATGTGGAGAGAGTCCTTGAAGCTTGATGTTTGACTCAGTTCAGTCCAGGCTCTTTATACTCTCCTATACAGGTGTGTCTGCAGGAGGATTATGGGTAGGGGTCCAAACTGCTAGGCCTAAGTAAACCTCTCCAGGGAGGTCTCCACAGACAAACCTACTGTTCAAACATGGTGTGTTATCTCTGTTGATCCAGTGGATGAACACAGAGGGGTTACTGGGTGGGTCTTGTGTAACTAGACATCTTGAATTGTCTTCAACCAAAAACACTTCACAATTAACTTTGTGAGACCAATATCTGCAAATGTTCTCAGCTGTAGCTAAATAATGTTAATGTGACATGGACAAATGACAAAAAAAAACATTTGTGATGTTGTCTTATTCTTTTAAGAAACATGTTAGACACAACACACTTGCAGTTTATCATTATCGCCATAACTGGCCAAATATGTTGTTCAAATATCAGCCTTCAATTGTAAAGATCATATTTTAATATTATTGACTGATGTTAAGACCACTAAAGTAACGTCTTGATTAATGTTGGTTGAATTGTTCAAATTCTTTGTAGAGACTAATTATGTTGAATGTTGATTTTTGCATCAACTGCATCATGTAATGTGATTGTAGGTACATTTATGCTTTGAACAATCTTGAGAATGTATCTTGTTTAAAACTCTGTATCTTGTTGTAATTGCAATATTAGTCAGACAAAAAAATGCAAATTGTTCAGCCTTACGACTATTAATGTGAACAGGTGTGATGACCTGCGTGCCCCTTTGTAAGAATGCAGAACAAAAATCAATCAAATCAAATTATTTTGGTTTTTGATCAAAATGAGAAACTTGCTGAATGATCCACACATACAATATGAGATCAGTTTATTTGATGCATGTCAGGTATGAAAGCATACAGAATATGCCCTTCATGTTTTCCCATAATATTTATATTATATATATTATAATATATGCATATAGCTGGGCTCACACCAATCACGGAATCCATCGACTAACGACGGATAAGCCGCAGGGCCCGAGGTGCCATATTTCTGGGGCTCCAGTGTAGTCAGCGGACATCTGGGCCAAAAATTCCTTCTCCGAGTGCTGCTCAATGTTTACAGTCCGATTAGCAACTAGAGACACGAGACTGGAGTTGGAGTTGAGAGACAACGCGTATGACCGGATTGTTTCACAACTAGCACATAACCGTCTAATTTCACACCAATAAAATGCTAAATTATCGCGAGATGATAGCTGGTGGGTTACGAGATTGCATTTTGGCCAAAGTTTTCCACCGTTTCTGCTCTCCATACGGACTGTTGAACTGATGTCAGAATCAGCACCGTTTATTTGTCAGAGTATGTTGCACATACAAGGAATTTGACATGGTGGATAGTGCATAACATTAAACAATCAACACAGTGCAAAAAACAGAAACATGTTAAAATGTACAATAAAATGTAGTGCACAAATAGATAACAGTACTGTACTGTACAACTGTAATGTAAGGGGAATGTAAAAGTGTCAAGTGTATTTAAATATAGAAACAGAAACAAGAAGGGATGTGCAGGGGAGTGTACCGGTAGGAAATTGTCTTGGGGATGACAGAGTCAGCCAGTGGGGGTCCCGGGCTTTGTTGATGAGCCCAACTGAAGATGGGATAAAACTGGTCATGTGGCGTGAGGTCTTGGTCCTGATGGACCGCAGCCTTCTGCCAGATGGAAGGGGCTCGAACAGTTTATCTCCAGAGTGAGAGGGGTCGGCTACAATCTTTCTTGCTCACTTCAGGGTCCTTGAAGCAAACAAGTCTTGGAGGGACAGCAGATTGCAGCCAATCACCCTCTCAGCAGAGCGAATGATGCGCTGCAGTCTGCCCTTGTCCTTGGCTGTGGCTGCAGCGTACAGACCGTGATGGAGGAGCAGAGGATGGATTCAATGATGGCTGTGTAGAAGTGCGCCATCATTGTGTTTGGCAGGTTGAATTTCTTCAGCTGCCTCAGGAAGTGCATCCTCTGCTGAGCCTTCTTGGTGATGGAGCTGATGTTCAGCTCCCACTTGAGGTCCTGGGTTATGGTGGAGCCCAGGAAGCAGAAGGACTCCACCGCGTCGACGGGGGAGTCACACAGGTTGATAGGGGCAGGTGGGGCTGCATTCTTTCGGAAATCCACTGTACTGACTGATGTACCTGCATTCAACCAAAGACTGCTCAAACGTGATTGGTCAATGCTATGCGGACTACAAATGGAAACCACACCGCTTGCGGTACCAAAATCTTGTCCCGTTGCCTACAGATTCTACATGTGAATACAGACGCAAGAGGTAAAGCAAGTTTTAAGGTAGTCCCCTTAATGGTAGTTGTCCCAGTCTGGCTCACGCCCTCTGACCTTTTATGGTGAGACTGTACTATGTTGCAATATTCTGTTTCCACAGAGTTTTGTTTGTTTTTTTGCCCCTTGTTTCCTGTTTTTCATTCAGGTTTAGTGTTTCCTGCTTTTATTTTGAAGTAAACTCCTCATGTGTCTTGTCTTGTTTTACTTCCTGCCTTTTTTGTTTTGTTTTCCCGCCTTTGTGATTGTCTGCCCTGCCCTATAGTTTCACATGTCTTTCATCAGCCCTGTAGTCACTTTTGCTTCTGCTCACCTGTTCCAACTTCCCCATAACTTAGTCCATATTTATACCGCCCCAGTTCCTTTGTTCTTTGACGGTTTGTCTCCAGCTAT
>NW_022284940.1:0-3865 GCF_004355925.1 Anarrhichthys ocellatus
CCCCCCCCCCCCCCCCCCCCCCCCCCCACACACACACACACACACACACACACACACAGACACACACACAGCTGGCCTCTTGACCCATGCCCCCGCCCTGAGAGGGGAGAAGACTGTCGCATTAATAGACCTGTGTAGCCTGGGGACTGGCGTTTCGTGGGTGTGTGACTCAGATTGAAAGCCCCCCTCCACCCCCCCAGCTCTGAACTTCTCAATTGTGAAAAGGGCAAGCCTGTGCCTCTGGTCATCACACTGAGCGCATGACCCTTGCACTTCTTGGCGTCTTTAAAAATGACCACCATCACCTCCAGCCCTCTTTTCTTTTTCTTTTTTTTCTTTTTTTCTTTAATCCACTGCAACAGCAGCACAATAGCTTCTTGTTTGGATGTCATCAGCAGAGACTATGTCCGGGTGTATTTCCCCTCTCTGTCTTCTGGGTGATTGAGGCCTGAGGAAACGCTGGCGTCATCGTCCACCCTCCCGGTCGTGATAGCGGCCTTGGTTGTCACAGTTGTCAGGGCATGCAGTCGGCAACTGCCGGTTGTGGTTTTGAGGCTGTATCAGCCGGCCGGCAGCTGCAGTAATTTGCAGCGTTTGGGCGCTTTGAATTCCTCTGGTGGGAGGACGGATAATATACGTGGTTCCCGGCCTTGTTGCTGGGCTTCAAGGCCACTTTTCTCTTCTTTTTTTTTTTTTTATTTCACAAAATGTGTTAGCGGTGCCTGGTTGTTTGGTGTAATGCAACATTGGAGTCAGTGACAAGGTTTTTTCGATCTGCCACCTGTGGTTCACAGATATTCGGTCAACGAGTCCCTCTTTGTATCGGTTTTGCCGTACACATGCTGCTCCGGCGCCCAATGTGGTCAAGATTATGTCAGAACCTGTCCTCACCATATGGAACGATCGGCATTTGTGCCAGAAAGTGGTGCTGACAGACTGATACTCTCTTCGCCATAGGCAGCTGTAGGGGCCATTTTATTTCTCCGTCATATCAATTTCTCCCGGTGACATTTAAATCTGCTTGTGCCCTGTCACCGTGTATTAGTTGGCAACTCTCTTGTGAAGTGCTAAATGTACACTCATGGTTGTTGTGGATGTGGTGAAAGGAGCTTCTTGGCAGTTAGTTGGCAGATCTGGGGCCAGTTGCGTGGCGTACGTTTAGAAAGCTAGAGGAGCTTTATCTGGTCAAACCGTCCGACCTGTCCGCCGCCCTGCGCAGGGATCAGATTCCACCTAGAAACAGTTCCACTTCAAACAGGAGGACATAATCCTCTTATGGACACAGTCGTTCCGCTTGTACTTTGCTGTGTGCGTGTCCATGTCCCCCCCCCATCTCCGGGGGCCAAATCTCGAGAGAACGGCAAAGCCTCCAGGGTGAGATTTTTGCCGTCATGTCCAGATGCCACGGTTCTGCCCTCCTCCCCTCGTCTCCATGTATCTGCTCTATCTGGGTGTCATTGATCCAAGCCACCAGCTGGTCCTAGGCTGGCCTGATCTCATTTACCCCCAAAGAGGAGCTCGTTTGTGGGCAGACGGACCATTAAGGAGACGATCCAGCAGCTCTTCAAGTTACAAATTAGCCCTCATCCCTCCGCTGCCTCTCAGTTTGGGTCCTCTGTCTCTCCCCTCGTCTTTCTGCTTCTCTCTCTGTCCCTTTTTACCCCTCTCCCCTCCCTTTCTTTTTCATTGTCCTCTCTTAAAACCTTGTCACAGCTATCTCTCTTATCTCCCAGGGGAGAGAGCTAACAGCATCAGAGGAACCTGCCTTACTAATGCACTTCCTCTGTCCGTCTCTCTCTCTCTCTCTCTCTCTCTCTCTCTCTCTCTCTCTCTCTCTGTGTGTGAGTGCAACAAGCCAAGATTACACTCCCATCTGTAGAACAATGGGGAGGAGGAAAACACTGCCAGTTCCTAAAAAGCCTGGCCAAGAGCATTTAATCAACTGCAAAAAACATGCAAGCATTGAAAATCTTTAACCTCAGCCCACAGAGCACCATTCCAGATTGTCTCAGAGCTTCTGCGGTCCGCGCACGGATCGGTCAAATATCGACCACGATGGCACCGATGTCGTCATTTTTAGTAGATGGCGACTCATATGAGCACTTTAAAAAAGGAACCCGGGGGCTTTGGAGACACTCCAGGACTCTTTAAGTCAGAGGTGGGCTAAGCCATCAGCTAGTCACCCTCCGTGGTGCACGGATGAGAGAATGGCTGACTCACCGTGTTGGTGGATGAGGCAGGGAAATGGAGGACAGACAGGCAGAGGCCAAATGCAATCACTTGAAATACAATTCAGCTTGCCAATAAAAACCCTTCAAAGTTATTTAAGATGGTTCTTTAAAACGATTATCGGAGGATGCGGATTTACTGCCTGAGGCATCTCGTGCGTGGGCCGGATTTGTCAGAAACTATACTTGAATAAATGAAGCCGACTATTGTAATTTTGAAAAGAATTGGGCACAACAATCTCCTCTCCATCGCGGGTTGGACCACAGTGACATCTTTTATTCGCCCTCACTTTGTCTCCTGTCACTGTCACACTCTGTTGGTCGAGCCAGAATCCTTAAGTACGAGAGCGTATTGTGTCTGAAACACAGAGAGGAGGGAGGGAGGGGGGGGGGGGGGGGGTGTTTACAAAGGAAGCTGCTAATGCTGAAATGGAAACTATTAAGTAGCTGTAATTTTGATAATGATTAACAATCAGTTAATTAGTGGATGGTAAATCAAAGTACTGATGTCCTAATGACTCTGCTTACAGGTTCACGAATGCAAAGAGATGCATGGCTGTCTTTGATTTAGATATTTTACAATTGGTCCCTCGGTTTTGTTGAGACATCAGTTTTTTTTTTATTGTCTGTGATTTATTATTCAGCTGAAACGATTGGGCGACTCGCCAATCAACAAATCTATAATCAGCGACTATTTTGATAATCAAAGAACTGTTTCAGTTTTTTCCCCCACTGGTTCCAGCTTATTAAATGCGAGTATTTTCTAGACTGCTTTATGGAAAACCAAATATCTATCTGGATTTTAGACTGCTGGTCAGATGAAACAAGCAATTAGAATATGCCACCTTTGATTCTGGGGAGTTATCATGGGCATTTATCCATTTTTTGTCATTTCATGTGCTTTTATTTTAGGTCAATTTAAATTTCTAATGTTCTCGTGCCCCCCCCCCCCCCCCCCCCCCCCCCCACACACACACACACACACACACACACACACAGACACACACACAGCTGGCCTCTTGACCCATGCCCCCGCCCTGAGAGGGGAGAAGACTGTCGCATTAATAGACCTGTGTAGCCTGGGGACTGGCGTTTCGTGGGTGTGTGACTCAGATTGAAAGCCCCCCTCCACCCCCCCAGCTCTGAACTTCTCAATTGTGAAAAGGGCAAGCCTGTGCCTCTGGTCATCACACTGAGCGCATGACCCTTGCACTTCTTGGCGTCTTTAAAAATGACCACCATCACCTCCAGCCCTCTTTTCTTTTTCTTTTTTTTCTTTTTTTCTTTAATCCACTGCAACAGCAGCACAATAGCTTCTTGTTTGGATGTCATCAGCAGAGACTATGTCCGGGTGTATTTCCCCTCTCTGTCTTCTGGGTGATTGAGGCCTGAGGAAACGCTGGCGTCATCGTCCACCCTCCCGGTCGTGATAGCGGCCTTGGTTGTCACAGTTGTCAGGGCATGCAGTCGGCAACTGCCGGTTGTGGTTTTGAGGCTGTATCAGCCGGCCGGCAGCTGCAGTAATTTGCAGCGTTTGGGCGCTTTGAATTCCTCTGGTGGGAGGACGGATAATATACGTGGTTCCCGGCCTTGTTGCTGGGCTTCAAGGCCACTTTTCTCTTCTTTTTTTTTTTTTT
>NW_022284941.1:0-1289 GCF_004355925.1 Anarrhichthys ocellatus
TCCTCTCCTCCCCTCCTCTCTCCCCTCTCCTCCTGCTCTCCTCCCCTACTCTCTTGTCCTCCTGTCCTCCTCCCCTCTTCTCCTCCCCTCCTCTCCTCCCCTCCCCCCCCCTCTCAGCAGTGTGTTAATTGCAGGTTAGTAGTAGGAGGTTGGAGGGAGCGTTGGATTCGCGGTGCGGGGCGTCCAGGAGGAGTCAACCCTGTCATTTAGCTCTCTGGCTCTGGGCTCAAAACCGGCGGGGAAGCTGAAGATTTTCCCAGCATGCCGTGGGTCGGAGTGGACCGAGCTTTGCTGCGGTGGGCGCCTAATGGCAGCACACACACACACACACACACACACACACACACACACACACACACACCACAGTGGGCCTTAATGACAGCTGCCTTTTAATGCTGCTGCACTGAGAGGGGAGGTTACTTCTCTGTGTGTGTGTGTGTGTGTGTGTGCGTGCGTGTGTGTGCGTGTGTGTGTGAGAGAGAGAACCACAGGGGTCCTTGTCAGCCTGAAGGATCATTTAGTCGCTGCTTTCTCTCTGAATGTGAATGAATTCTTTGTGCTTCATCGGAGCAGCAGGTTGAAAGCTGACAGCGCTCCGTTTTACAGGAAACACTGAGGACAAGTGAACTACACCTTAATAAGGTCTCTGATGTGCAGCTTCATTACAGGAGCAGCGGGACGTTCTCATATTCATATTCATATTCACATGACCACAGGGAGGAAGAGGAGGACTTCTTCTTCATCGTGTTTTCCTCTGAACACCCTTCACCTGTTGGACGTCATTACTATTTATTATAAACAATGAAAAGGTGATAAAAGTATAAATATGATTACAAGAAGACTTACGAGGAAGAGAAGATAATAATTAATAATAATAATAATACGCGTTTCCTCGTATGTTGGACCTTTAACTCAGAATCACTTTATTATTAAAGTATAAAATTAGATTTTAATTAAATGTGATATAATAACAAAGAGTTCATATAAAACGTTCTGCATAACGTTAGATGATATAAGACATAGATGAATTAATCCAGAAGGAAATTATTAATTCAATTAGTTTTATTAAAGATACAAAATATATATAAGAAAAATATAAACAAATATGAACAATAGAATAATAATGATATATAATACTGATATTATTACACAATAGAACACACCAGCAATACGATCATAGTACATAAATACAATAGTACAAATATAATAATATGTAACAGAAGTGATTCTAACACCAGAGCCTCTCCACCTGTTAGTTTACTTCCTGTTCTCCACCTGTTAGTTTACTT
>NW_022284941.1:1299-3865 GCF_004355925.1 Anarrhichthys ocellatus
TCCTGTTCTCCACCTGTTATCGTTTACTTCCTGTTCTCCACCTGTTATCGTTTACTTCCTGTTGTGTGAATAAATCCCAGAGGTCATTGTGTGCCATGTTTACTTTAGAGACTGTCGGTCAAAATGTCCACAAAGTGACTCCAGAGACTCACACGACGACATAATGATGTGAAAGGAATCCTGGGAAATAAATCACACACAAACAACAGAGCCTCAGAGTGTGTGAGTGTGTGTGTGTGTCTATTATCTGTCAGTCAACCATCAACATCCATCTTCAGTGTCCTTGTTTCCTC
The DNA here is from genome assembly GCF_004355925.1 of Anarrhichthys ocellatus. NCBI lineage: Eukaryota > Metazoa > Chordata > Actinopteri > Perciformes > Anarhichadidae > Anarrhichthys > Anarrhichthys ocellatus. The sequence continues at coordinate 1,593 of NW_022284941.1, forward strand.
TCCTCTCTTGTCTCCTCACTGACTCTCTGACTGACAAACTGACATTATAAAGCAGTTAGACACTCAGTGGGTAGAAACTACACGGCAATTACACACACAGGTACCAGAATGAAAGCTCTGACCGAGAACACAACATAGAGAGACATCAGAATAATGTAGTGAAAAGAGAGAAGGGAGAAAGGAAGGAGGAAGGAGGGGGAGAGAGAAGGGAGAGATGTAGTAAAGGAAAGAGAGAACACAGGACAGATGTAGTAAAGGAAAGAGAACACAGGACAGATGTAGTAAAGGAAAGAGAAGACAGGACAGATGTAGTAAAGGAAAGAGAACACAGGGCAGATGTAGTAAAGGAAGGAGAGAACACTGGACAGCCGTAGTAAAGGAAAGAGAACACAGGACAGATGTAGTAAAGGAAGGAGAGAACACTGGACAGACGTAGTAAAGGAAAGAGAACACAGGACAGATGTAGTAAAGGAAGGAGAGAACACAGGACAGATGTAGTAAAGGAAAGAGAACACAGGACGGATGTAGTAATGGAAGGAGATAACACAGGACAGATGTAGTAAAGGAAAGAGAGAACATAGAACACATGTAGTAAAGGAAAGAGAGAACACAGGACAGATGTAGTAAAGGAAAGAGAGAACATAGGACAGATGTAGTAAAGGAAGGAGAGAACACAGGACAGATGTAGTAAAGGAAAGAGAAAACAGGACAGTAAAGGAAAGAGAGAACATAAGTCTCGCTGCTTGCTGACGAGTGAACTGATCCTGACTCAGCTGATCAACTGAAATAAAGAACTCTGATGAATCTGAAGCTTAACACTCACAGGTTTGATTCAGTTTGTCCTCCATTAGGAAGCAAAGTGACTCTGAAGGTCACGACAGTGTGTGATTGTGTGTGTGCGTGTGAGTTTGTGTGTGTATGAGTTTGTGTGTGTGAGTTTGTGTGTGTGCGTCACAAGGCCGTCTCCTGCGTCCTTGTGCTTAATTGTCGTCCCTCATAATGACTTCCTCCTGATGGAGCTCTTCATTTAGGGACAAACAAACGAGCTGCTGATGGATGAAGGATCCTTTTAGACATAAAGAGACTCTCTCTCTCTCACTCTGAGACTCTCGTCTCTCACCCTGAGACTCTCTCTGAGACTCTCGTCTCTCACTCTGCTCTTCTCTCTCTGATACTCGCATCTCTCTCCGAGACTCTCTTCTCTCTCTGATACTCGCATCTCTCTCTGAGACTCTCTCCGAGACTCTCGTCTCTCTCTCCGAGACTCTGTCTGAGACTCTCATCTCTCTCTCTGAGACTCTCTCCGAGACTCTCGTCTCTCTCTGATACTCGCATCTCTCTCTGAGACTCTCTCCGAGACTCTCGTCTCTCTCTCCGAGACTCTGTCTGAGACTCTCATCTCTCTCTCTGAGACTCTCGTCTTATTCTGAGACTCTCTCCAAGACTCTCTCTGAGACTCTCACTGGATCCTCCACTGGAGGTCGGCAGTCCGTTTTTTGAGGGGAGGTCTATATAAGATCCTCCACTGTGGGCCAGGTCCGTTTTGTCCCAGTCTGTCTGACCACACAGTGGGGAGCCTGTTGCACAGTCCTCTCTTGTTTGTTCCCTTTACACAGTTAAAATACAAGGTCTTCATGTCCGCCTTGTATAGTGTTAGCTTTTCTGGGCGTGTTGTAGCAAGCAGGGGGCCGGTGAGTTCCCCTAGCCCCGGGCTCAGGGAGATCTCAGGGAAAGGGTCTGTAGGGTCCAGCTCGACTTTTCTTTGGCTGTAGTTCGTGAGGAGGCTCCTCTCTTTCCCTGTCAGCCACTGGCTCCACCACTCCAGGAGCCCCTTGGCCACCCGGACAGAATGCAGACCCAGCAGAGAGCCCAGGGCCGGGGCGTCGCTCAGCGTCAGCCCCACTGCGTCCACCAGCTGCTGCAGGCACAGGGTTCTGGATTTTCGCAGCGCCCCAATCAGGCCAGGGGTGACGCTGCTGCTGATGTCAAGCTTGGCCCTGTGAATCAATGGTTCTCTCAACAACCAGTACAGAGAGTTATGCTGCGTTCACACCAAACGCGGCGCGAATTATTCGCGCGAGTAGATTACATAAAAAGTCTATGCACAGATGCGATGAGACTGGCGCGGCGCGAATTTGCGATGGCGCAGCGCGTCCATCGCCCCAAACGCAAATTTTTCAACTTCGCCAAAATATTCGCGTTACGCCCCGGCGCGATAGCCTATCAGCGTTGAGTTGCTCCCCCTGTCATCAGTGACTTCCTGCCGTTGTTGA
>NW_022284942.1:0-3865 GCF_004355925.1 Anarrhichthys ocellatus
AGACAGAGGTAGTAGTGCAGACAGAGGTGATAGTGCAGACAGAGGTAATAGTGCAGACAGAGGTAGTAGTGCAGACAGAGGTAGTAGTGCAGACAGAGGTAATAGTGCAGACAGACTAATATGACTAATATTTAAGAAGTTTTTATGTTTTCTAGTTTTAATTATAAACATGTTTAATGTCTTTTAGATAAAACTTTAATCTACAAACTAACTCCACATGAACATTAAAATGTTTTAAAACAGAATAACATGATATATCATATAACAAAGTACTTCTGCTGATTATACTTGTGTACTTTAACTGAAGGAACATTTAATTATATTTTAGTTTGAGGTATTTGTACTTTTACTGAAGTAAATGATCGAAGTACTTCTGAACTTAACTCGTCATCTGTTTGAGTCTCTGAGGACGAACTGATCGTCTGAGAGCTTCATGTTCTCATCAGTAAGAGCTTCAACTGTGTGTGTGTGTGTGTGTGTGTGTGCACGTGTGCATGTGTGCACTAACGGACCACACACACACACACGTCATTTAAACACGTGGTCAGACAGAATCCTACACATTTATTCTACAATAACAAACAAAGATAAATATAATGATCAATAACTTTGTTTGTTTATACATATATACATACATATATCTATGTATATATATATGTATATATATATAAACTGTATATACATATATATATACATAGATATATGTATACACTTCAGATCTTCTAACTTTAAGCAGTAAAATATATTTATAACTAAATGAATCATTTTGAGACGATATTAAACGTCTTTCTGCTCCTTTTATTAATAATCGATCAGATTAATCAACCAGCTGATTGATTGTTTCACAGTAAACTGAACAAGATATTAAAATATTTCACCAACATTAATCAACTTATTGATCTTTAATGGAGCCTTAAATATTCAAATATGAGCTAATGTTTATTATTGTTATTATTAATATAAATATGATGTCTGACTTGATATTTCAACATATTCACTATTTGCTGACCTTGCGGACTAATTCATGTAAAATAATATAATGAAACTTGGAGCCTGATGTCTGAGTATCTATCCGCATCATCGTCACAATATTATTATGATTATTCTAATAAACACGCTGCTGGAAACAGAATATTAACGTAATAAAGATCAAACGGAGGAAACGATCATTCGACGTTAAAACAGAAGCTTGTGGACGATGGAGGAGGAAGAGGAAGAGGAGGAGAGGAGACAAGTGCGTCTGCAGCAACACGATAAAAACACAGCACGAATATTCCGGTTCAAACGGAAAAGATCCGGGACCCGGTCTCATGGTCCCGGTCTCATGGTCCCGGTCCTCTTACCTCCAAACACTGAAGAATGAAGCACACAGATCCGCCCGAACCTGACCGGAGGACCGGATACCGGAGGACCGACGGGGACGAGCCGCTCCTACTAGAGCCGAGGAGGAAGGGCGGAGGAGATGAGGAGGGAGGGAGGGGGGGCATGTGATGAGGCGGCAGACTGCTTTAAGGCTGAGCAGGGGGGCTGATGTGACCTCCGGAGGAGGAGGAGGAGGAGGAGGAGAAAGATGTGACTTTACATAATGTCTGAAACATGATTCAGCATCTTCTTGCAGACAGAGAGGAATATTAATATTAATATTATGAACCATTGCACCAGCATTACATTCAGTCCTATTGATTATTGATCAATACGTCATCATGTTTAATAACCTAAACCTCTTCTTCTCTCTATTGTTTTTTAATTTATTTTCATTTGTATCTATTTAAATATTTCTTTATGTGTTTTCGTAGCTTTATTTATTTATTTATTTATTATTTTTCATCTCAATAAAACTCAAACCTCGAGAGAAAGTGAAGAGGAAGAAAAGATGAAGTTCACATTTTGTCCACAAGGTGGTGGAATAAACATTAAATACTTTATGTATATGAAATAATTATAATTATGTTTAAATAAGTTTTTATTCATTTCAACTATTGAAACAATCTTTATCTTTTAATTCATTTTATAAAAATGTTTTCAAGTATTCAAGTTTTCAAACAAATAACAAATACAACATATTAAATAAATAAATAAAAATAATTATGCTTAAAGAAATAGAATTGGAAAGTTTTAATAACATAAAATCATGATGACAAAAATAATACATTATTCTTCTGTACTGTTTAAAATATATTCTTTAAATTCAAATAAAAATCATTGTTCATTTGAATTCATGTATGTCAAATTCACCATAAATAATTACTAAGTTAACAATGAATTCAATGTTATTTTTCTCATATTCAAAATGCAAAATTACATTTTTACACAAAAAAACAGATTTAATGATTAATTTTACACAAAATATATTCTTGCATTCGTGTCCAAAAGGTAATTAAAAGTAGACAATGGTAAAAATAAATTCTGGTTCATCATTTAAAAAAGTTACATTTGTTGTCAATATCTGAGAATTTGGAGAAATATCGATTTATTGAATATTTGTTGGTGTGACAGCTCACTCGTCTTTAATTGTGACACTGGCCCTTTAAATCACGTGACGGCACAGAGGAGTCAAAGTTGAACGCAGAGAGTAAAGAAATAAAAAGATGGTTCACTCCATTCGATGATAGTCTGCCTACAATGGTTTGGTTACTGTAGTGATCCGTGGGGATCCATAAACTGAACAATGACCCATACAATGACATGAAAGATACAATAATATATTCAATATTCCTATTATATTATCTCTGCTTTTGTATTTCATCGCTATTGCTCTTGTGAGACGAACTCGAACGAACAGCGCATGCGTACAGCTAAAACAATCGTAGTTATGCATTTCTATCTCATAGACGATCTTTGGCTGAGTGAAAATGGCGTCTGAAGAAGCGCTGGCCTCTCTGGTAAATGTTCTCTAACGTTATTATTATTATTAATTATTATTACCGAGCTGCTTCACCAACGAGTCCGTACCGAGTCAGAGGGATTAGTAAGATTAAAGTTTAAAGGTTTACCGATGCACGAGAGCTAGCTAACTGTGCTAATGAGCCAACTGTGCTAATGCTAGCTAGCTTAGAATGAAAACACGTGTAGAAACAGCTCTGACACGTGGTATTATATTATATTACATATTATGTGTTTTATTTATTAAATCTGATGAGTAACAGAGTCCCGATGATTTATTATTATGTCTTTATTAATTGTTTATTATTATTTATTGTTAAGTGTTCATTATTATTTATTATTAAGTGTTTAATTATGTTTATTTTTGTTTATTATGATTTATTATTATGTGTTCATTATTATTTATTATTAAGTGTTTATTATTATTTATTATTAAGTGTTTAATTATGTTTATTTTTGTGTTTATTATGATTTATTATTAAGTGTTTATTATTATTAAGTGTTATTATTATGTATTAAGTGTTTATTATTATTTATTATTAAGTGTTTATTATTATTCCTTATGTGTTTATTATGTTTATTTTGTGTTCATTATGATTTATTATGTGTTCATTATTATTTATTATTAAGTGTTTATTATTATTTATTATTAAGTGTTATTATGTTTTTTGTGTATATTATGAGTTATTATTATGTGTTTATTATGATGTGTTTATTGTTATTTATTATTATGTGTTTATTATGTTTATTTTGTGTTTATTATGATTTATTATTATGTGTTTATTATTATTAGTTCACATTGCGTTCACGCTCTTTTTCCAGCTAAACTATAAATATTTATATGTGACACTGAATGTGAGCCATCGATGGATAAACTAGAAAACCAGAAAAGAGATTAAAATGAAACGGTTCCTGTAATATTTGTAGTCCTGTTGTAGTTCCAGTGTGCTGCTTGTACTTCCTGTTAGTTCCAGTGTGCTGC
>NW_022284943.1:0-3863 GCF_004355925.1 Anarrhichthys ocellatus
CAGGGGATGCTTTAGGGCGGGGCTACACGGTGATTGACAGGTCTCTGGTTGTTAAAAACCAAGATGGCAACAGCAAAAAATCAAGATGGCGACGGCCAAAATGCTGAACTCGAGGCTTCCAACCGGCTGTTCACAAACCAAAGGCTGATGTCACGATGACTACATCCTCTTCCTATATACGTTCTATGATTACGTTTGAAACTTTTCATTGTCGTTACTGTTGATAGGATGTTTCATTGTCAGTCGCGTTGGATAAAAACATCAGCTAAACATTTGTAACGCAATGAAGTACTTTTGCTTGAAGAACAAGGGAAACAAACTGCCTGCGTATCTGTTCATGGACCTTTTCATTCTGTAGGGCTTTGGTGCATGCTCACTTCCTGTCAGCTCTTGTATTAACAAACACTGACACAGGAAATGCAAAAGGGGCCTATTTTGAATGTTTTCAAGTTTGAAAAGTTTTGTAGATTGAAGAGGATGATATGTGCAGCAAACAGGAACTTATGCAACCCTCCCCTCACAAATCTAAACTACGTGTACATTATATCCTCTGATAAAAAGTCTTATTGTTACAGTGAATTGTCATCTTTTACAACCTGTTCTTCTTTTGTGCATTGTCTTCTTTTCAGTTCAGTTTTTCGGGGGTTTGTTCCAGCTCGTTATTATCTGATAATTGGCCTCGTCTTACTTGAACCGGCCCATTCAGTTCTACGGAGGTAGCATGAATACAAACGGCTCTCCATCAACAATCGAACATCCTCGTCCCCTTCTTCTAAAAGTCTCGTCAGGATGTAAATTCACCCGACAGAGGAAATGCAAACTATCGGCTGTTGTTGGTCACACAGGAGGTGCTTTCACCCGCTGAGCCAACTTCTTATCGCCAAGCTTTAGGTGGAATTTATTTGCAAAATAAACCCAAATGAGACATGATACAAAGCACCTCTTCTAGTTGTGAATGCCTCATTGTTGACCTTTTTAGGTGTGCGTCAGACAGTGTGGAGGAGGGAGGATTTGTTTTTGTCTGGTGGAAAGAGCTGAAGGCTGCGGACGGCACAGCTGAAGGGCAGAACTCCAGCAGAGGCTTTTAGAGAATCTGGTATTTTTCTACATCGGAGGCCTTAAACTCTGCGTTCTTGTCTTGAGTATCTTGTGTACAGACTCCAGAATAAGTCTGCTGCAACGGGTTTCGGATTGGAGCTGTAAAGTGCATGTGGCCATATCTGGATCGAATAGGATTTGCGATCTAATTCCTAAGGGTTTGTTTAAACCTGATGTGGAGCTCCAGCTAGGTGGAGTTCAGACGGAGCCACGTAAGCAGTAAATCACTGAGAAAACAAACTGAAGTTTAAGTCGTCTGAACTTTTGTGTTGTCGAGCTGCAGCCTTCACACCACACCCAAATCTACCACTCAGAACAGGACGGAGCAAACGCTGAGAATCTTTTCGCAAATCCGACTTGATCCACATCTGCAGGCAGACAAGGGGAAGGAGGGTGTGTGTGTGTGTGTGTGTGTGGAGACAGCAGCCCTAATGAGTAGTGATAGTGAGAGACTAAGAGTGAGTGTGCATGTTGTACGTGTGTAAATGAGGAGTGACAAGAGTGTGTGTGTGTGTGTGTGTGTGTGTGTGTGTGTGTGTGTGTGTGTGGGTGTGGGGGGGTCCCAGTGTGGAGTTCCTGGAATAAAGAAGGGTGGGGTGACCCTGTCAGCCTCTGATCCCACCACAGGAAGTCATGGGGGGGGTAGAGAGGGTCGGACGGACGGACAGACAGAGACGGGACCTTTTCACTGCCGAGTAGAGGAACCAGTGAGTGTTTCTGTTTAAACATCTCTACACATCCTTCAGTGCAGCCAGACCAAGACAAGAGCGCTGGATCACAGAGAATGACACCGCAGCGTGCTGACAGAAATGATGTGGCCGACACCATCTTTGCATCCTGTTGGAAGACAGATCAGATTTGTTGCAACATGGGTTGTATAAATCCATTGGCCTTCACCAAATGGGAACAACTTGGCGTGAAAAAGACAAATTCAGAACTTTGTTTGTACCAATTTCCCCCCCGGGGTTCAACAAATCAAGAGTTTCTGATTCTGATTTTGGTTCGCAGCTAATCTCCACAAGCGTTCTTTGATTTAAAGAAAGGTGTGTTTTTGTTTGGACGCCTGAAATAATGTCTGTGGTTAAAACAACTGAAGAGATTTTACGGTTTTGTACTACGACATAACATCCGTCCGTAAATGTCCCTCTGGTGACTGAAGAAGCTTTGACGGTTGCTAACAAGTGTCTAAATGAGACTGGTCCGCCTTTACAGCCTCGTTGTGTTTTCTCACCCTCAGGGGACCGCGGTGGAGTTTATTACCCAACAACAGCTCTTGGTTCCACTTGGGGCTGGCGTCGTAATATTTGAACCGATAGCCAGGCCTGTCCTCATGTAACTGCTGAGCTGTGTGTTCGGCCACACTGACATTTAGAAAGAGGCATCACAAGAAGGTTACAGGTGACGTTTGTGTCTATTTTGCTAAAAAAAACAAGTTGGCAAATTCAGTCGCATCCACTCGGTAGAGCTTTATTTAAATCAGTTTTTAGGTGAGAAAAATATATATTTTTAATTAACTAGCTGGCTGTAAATGTACTCTTAAGACTGTTGGATGTCATGATGGATTATTTTTACTATTTTAAACACTTACACGACAACTCTACAGGAAATTAAAACTCTTGCAGGGCTAATTTTTTACAGTGCTGGTTAGAGAGAGAGAGAGAGAGAGAGAGAGAGAGGGTGAGGGTGGGACAGAGACACTATCTGGGTCAGTGCTGCCTCTCTCCAACACCCCAGGCCTGTGTGTGTGTGTGTGTGTGTGTGTGTAGGGGGAGGGGGGGATTGCCCCAGTCAGCCACACTCTGTTCATGCCATCACAGGGTCCAAGTACACGGTCATGTCTGGTTATACCAAGACTCATGAACGCCATCACGTCCCAAAGCAGTTGCAAAAAAATAGACTATCGAAGGAACACACACACATTTCTATCCTATACCCGTTAAATACGATTATTATTTAATATGCAGCAGCAGCTTCAGTTTGGGGTTGGCTGTCCTCTGATGTAACTGAGTGAACAATCAGCATGAGAAGAGGAAGAGAAATAACCTAAATAATGTGCCCTTACTCACAGCGCTGTGGGTTCAATCCCAGTTGGCAGCGATGTCTAAATTCCTCCCGACGCGCCTTCGATAGCGTTCAGATATTAAACGCTAATTTGTCCGTGCGGTGAATGCGAAAGCAGACACAGCGCCGGTTCAGTCACAGAGGAGAGTTCATGCATCTTTATAGATTTTATGGCATCTTTAGGATTATTTGGACACATTTCAGGAGGGAGAGCGAATAAAGGGACAAAGACGTGATGCTGCAGGACTCTTAAGTTACAGACTGACCAATAATGAGAGCGTTAGCATAAAAAGCCTTTTATTTGCTGCTCCATGATGTTGAGACCTTGGTGGTGATGTCCCACTCAATCCAAATAAAAGGCTCCAGGCTGCAGTGTTTTGGGCTTTCAGCACACATGAACGGCACAGAAATAATGCAATTGTGATTTTTTTAAATGTTTCTTTTTGGACCTTTTCTGCTGTTATTAGTTAGAGTGTTGCAGCCGTCAACCTCAGCACCTGTTGTGTTCACATCGCTATCTGAAAGTATCATAGACTGTACATAAGGAGTGGACGTTGTTGTTGTGACGTCATTTGTTTGTGGACTGGTGTTTTGAAGCCTCGAGTTCGGCGATTTAGCCGTGACCATATTAGGACTGAGGAGGAGTGACGTAGAGACGCTGTATACGTCTCTGGTAGAGACCTGTCAATCACTGTGTAGCCCCG
>NW_022284944.1:0-3264 GCF_004355925.1 Anarrhichthys ocellatus
AGTCCACACCACCACGAACCAGTCCACACCACCACGAACCACACCACCACGAACCAGTCCATACCACCACAAACCAGTATAAACACTGTTGTTGCCATGGTGGTCACGTCAGCAGAGTGCTCCTCTCTTATGCAACGAAGTCAATTACATCTCTCACTCTAAAAACTACACTACCCATGAGCCTCAGGGTCTGTTGCTAAGGAGACGTTTCCATCCAGAGCGTCAGGAACGGACTCTGGATCAGCTGTTGAAGCACCAACCAGACTCTTCACAAAAACAGGATTTAAGGAACAACTTTGTTTACTGTTACACACACACACACACACACACACACACACACACACACACACACACACACACACACACACACACACTCTCTAAAATCACAGCCTACCTTGAACAGAGCACTGAGACAGAAAGAGACGGGGGTCCGACAGTAACCAGGACTCTTCTGGTCTATCCAGGTCTGAGCATGTTCAAGTCTGTTCAGGTCTGAGCGTGACAATCTACCTGCAGCTCTGGCATGAGGGGGGGGAGGGGGGCGGGGCTTAATCCAATTGGCCTCAGTGTGAGGAGCAGACCTGCCACCTGCTGGACTGGAGTCATGATCTCAGGGCTGAAATGTTTTACATTTACAGCTTTTATTGAGGTTTTCTAATGAAGTGTTGAATGTATTTTATGATGACATCACAGTGCTTCATCTGATGATAATAATCTGGAGGATAATAAGTGAAGCCTATTGCGTAACAATAATCAATGATTGATTAGTCACTTCCTGTTTGAGAGAAACAAGCTAAACAATTAACTGAATAACTGGTTTAATGATGACAGTAGTAGTGGGAGCATACTGGAGTGTTGACTCAGTGACATCATCACCATCACCATCATCATCATCATCAACAAATATTGATGAAGCAGGTGTGTCTCAAAGTCGTCTGGTTCTCAGTAATCTGTTTTCTTCTCACATCGACTGAAAGTTAACAACAATAAATAATTTATGCTGTCTGTGATAACCAATAATAATCAATAATCAATAAAAACATCCTTTATCCATTTATAATGTATCAAACTCCACAGAGAAGAAGAGTTTGAGACGGTTATTAGAGACAGAAAACTAAATATAGAAACATAATATGTAAATGTGTGGTCTCCATCTTTTACTTCTCCAGTGAGGGTTGATGGGAAATGTAGTCTGTCAGAGCCCACTAAAGTCCGTTAGAGCCTGCTAGAGTCCGTTAGAGTCCGCTAGAGTTTGTTAGAGTACGCTAGAGTCCGCTAGTGTCCGCTAGTGTCCGTTAGAGCCTGCTAGAGTCCGCTAGTGTCCGTTAGAGCCTGCTAGAGTCCGTTAGAGTCCGCTAGAGTTTGTTAGAGTACGCTAGAGTCCGCTAGAGTCCGTTAGTATCCGCTAGAGTCCGTGCTGAGTCGGTCTTCTCCTAAACTACCATCTCCGTCTGTTTCGCTCTTCTTCACACTTTAAAGACGTCACTTTGTTCTGATTTATGATGAATTATTTTCACTATTTTCTGATGTTTTTAGAGTTTAAATGTTCAGATCAGCTGACAGTGCAGATTTAATTAAGAGACTACAAACTCAACTCAACAAGTACTGGATCAGAACCAGAGTCCATTCGCAGATGTTAACAAACTAGACCAGAAGCTGACAGAGACCAGCCAGTAGCTCTTCTGGAGCTTACAGACAAATCACATGATCTTCCTCAGGAACCAACTCTCTGTGAAGTACAACTGTCCAATAATCAATCGACTCAGAAAATATTAAGATCAATAAAGATTGTTTTACACTAAAGTAGCTCTTTGGAAAATGTTGACTGTTTTTTAGACAGACGTCTCAGACAGACAGACAGCTCAGAGACAGAGACAGACAGACAGACGGCTCAGAGAGACAGAGACAGACAGATGGCTATTGTCCTCTGTGTTTCTGGTGTTATTGATGTGAGAGCTGCCGGTTCCCTCCACCGACGACAACAACAAGGACTGATCTGTGACAGACACAAACAGAAACGCAGACAGACAGAGGACTGGACCAGCAGACAGCAGCACTGTGACGGTTGGTTTATGAGTTATAACTAAATAGCTTTATTAGTATAAAATCAAATCATTTCTTTCAAATTTTTGTTAAATCAATTATGATCCCTCCGGTTCCCTCTCAGGTAAACACCGTTAGCCCTTTAGCTCTGTTAGCGCACTAGGGCCAAAGCCTCCCCCCTGCTGCTTGTAAAGCTTCATGACATTGAACGCACCGTAGTAACACAGAGACTGTGAGCAGCGTGTTCTGGAGCTTTCACTCACATCTCATGATCTTCTTCAGAGTCAGAGAAACCGTCAGGAATTTAACTTTCAATTGATCGACTGAAAGTTCATCAGCAACTCATCAGATGGTCCAATAAACACGGTTTGTCTTCTTCTGTGGTATTAACCTGAATGTACTAGGTCACCGTTACCATGGCGACAACAGCCAGGTGAAGAGTTTCTTACCTTCGTCCATTGAGGTGTCATAGGAGGAGCTGTGAGATCCTTCAGGCATCACACAGGAACCTAGACAGGAACACACTGATGAAGATGAAGATATTACTCTTCATCATCCTCACTCTGTGTGTGTGTGTGTGTGTGTGTGTGTGTGTGGCTTGTCCTGTGAGGCTGACTGCAAGTTTAACGGTAAATCTTTGGGTCTGACTCATTAAAGTGAGCTGAATGTGTCCCTGAATGCATCACCGCCTGATGACCTTTAATTTAAAGCACCGACAGACACGCACACACACACACCGACAGACACGCACACGCACACACACACCGACAGACACGCACACGCACACACACCGACAGACACGCACACGCACACACACACACGCACACACACACACACCGACAGACACGCACACACACCGACACACCGACAGACACGCACACACACACACCGACAGACACGCACACGCACACACACACACCGACAGACACGCACACGCACACCGACAGACACGCACACCGACAGACATGCACACACACCGACACACCGACAGACACGCACACACACCGACACACCGACAGACACGCACACACACACACCGACAGACATGCACACGCACGCACTCACACACACACCGACAGACACACACACGCACGCACTCACACACACACCGACAGACACGCACACGCACACCCCGACAGACACGCACACACACACACCCACACGCACACACACCGACACGCACACGCACACACCGACACGCACACACCGACACGCACACAC
>NW_022284944.1:3364-3862 GCF_004355925.1 Anarrhichthys ocellatus
ACACAGTCAGACACACACACCGACAGACACGCACACGCACACAGACACCGACAGACACACATACACACACACACACCGACAGACACGCACACGCACACCGACAGACACGCACACACAGACAGACACACACACACACACACCGACAGACACGCACACGCACACACACCGACAGACACGCACACACACACACCGACACACACGCACACACACACACCGACACACCGACAGACACGCACACACACACACCGACAGACACGCACACGCATGTTTATTCCTCTTAATATTAAACTGTTAGAGAAGTTTAAAAGATGAACTTCATCACTTCCTGTTTCATTGTTCTTCATCACTTCTGACATCAACATGCTGCTGATCTCTGGTCAGTTATAATCCTCACATGTTTCATCTGTGTGTGTGTGTGGTGTGTGTCTGTGTCTCTGTGTGTATGTATGTATGTGTGTGTGTGTGTGTGTGTGTGTGTGTGTGTGTGTGTGTGTGTGT
>NW_022284945.1:0-3862 GCF_004355925.1 Anarrhichthys ocellatus
GAAGGAGAAGAGTACTAGGTCCTCATCTGTAGCTTGCTGTGGCTCTACTACAATCCCAGAAATAAGAGCCAAACTTTTAATTGCTAAGCAATATTGTTCTTGTTAAGTTGTTTACATTCCAGCGAGCTACATTGTCATTCCTACAAACAATAAACAACATGAAGCATTTCTTTGGTCCCGTGTTTACTTCAAAGTCTAAAATGGTGAAAAGTGTCTGAAACAGAAAAGTGTGTAAGAATGTTGACGGTGGTTGGAAGTCTCTTTTATAGATTAATATTTTAATAGCTAGTGGGTGATGTCATCCACTCCAGTAATAAACCTTCAGCACAATGAAACCACTGAGAGGAGATGGAGCAATTTGTTAATTCTTCTTAATCTCTAAAGTGTAACTGTTAAATCCAGCAGCACGACACAATGTGACATTTATTTAATATTGTTCATCTTTTAGTCTGGACTCTGATTTCATACAAAAACACTTCGCTCAGCGAGTTACATGTCCGACTATTTCTTATACCAATTTACAATATCTCATATTTTGGCTTCAAGAGATCTGCTAATGTCAGTTTACAATATGTGATTTTATATGGATTCATGCGTTTGTGACTAATAAAAGATTTCACACGAGCGATTGCAGCACTTAAACACAAACATTTAATTAAGGTCTCACAGATACAAAATAGCGTTTCTTGATTTCAGAGAATAGCATTTCTTTTTAGCATTTTTTTTTTTTCATTTTTCTGACTTGCATGAGGTAAACAACAAAACATCCAGAGACTGAAACGACCTGAACGTCACACGAAGAGGAGTCTGAGTCTTTACTGTGTTCGTCACGTGAGGAGAGGAAGGGAGGCTACAGGCCGAGCTGGAGATCTTTAACTCATCCGTTCATCTTCTTAATAACTCTGCCTCCAGAACACGAAGAGCCAACAGCAGCACGGTTTCAACACACTCCAACACAAACGAGAGGAAACCGAAGAGTAAAGAAGCTGCAGGCGGATCTCTGATGTTTGAATCTTCTGTGGCTCGTTTACATGCAGAAGATGCATTCAGGGACCTCCACTAGAGGCATGAAAACAGTTTTAAAACCCTCTGGGGTCTGTCGGTAAATACCGTGTTTTATTATAGTAACAGAACTTCATTTATGAGAAAACCAGTTGAATGTTGAGATTTAATCACTTTGCATGTGAACAAACTATTTTGTTTTTATTTCTTCTGCATTTGTATGTAAACGTATGGAATAATATAAGTCTGATGGGACGTTTTTACCTCTTTATTTTAACATTCATCTTCCTGGTTTACTTTTTATTCAGATTACATATGAATGCAACATTTTTTACCCTCTGAAGGTCCCTGAACGCATCACATCTGCACCACAAACATCCTGCATGAATCCTTCCTGACCTGTAGGTCATCCCACAGTCAGCTGATTTTTACTCTTTATGTTTCAGGGAATTTCAGAGAGAGCTTCTGCATCATGATAATCATGATCAGAGAGAGGAAAGGCAGAAGGTAAGAGAGGTCTGAGTCAGGGGTCAGACGGGAGGCCGGTCCAGGTCCTACTGGTCTCACTGGTCTCATTGGGGCAGAGCTTTGAGGATGGCGTTGACCTCCTCAGCGACGGCTGTCAGGGCGAACTCAAACTGGTCCTGGAAACAAGAAGAACATCATCATCATCTAGTGGCTCCTCAGGGAGGGGCCATGATGGTCATGATGGTCTCTCAGAGGGACAGACCTTGGTGCGGACCATCCCGGGCCTCTGGTCTCGGACGTGCTCCAGAGTCGCAGCGATGTCGATCTCTTTCACACCTGCAGGACGTCACACACACACACACACACACACACACACACACACACAGATCATAAGAGTACATCCCTGGTTCAGGTTGATGATGAATGTTGATTATTAGAAATGACTCGTATTTAAAGTCAATAACAGATAAACTTTACCTTTAGCCATTCGGTTGAGGACCATGTCAATCAGGATGTACGTCCCGGTCCGGCCCGTACCGTTGCTATTGAAACAGAGCAAACTTTACTGAACACAAAGGAACCAGAGCTCAAGGACCCTCTTTACTGAGAGTGTGTCGCTGCCACCAAGTGGATGAATGTGGTACTACAACGCATGTGGACGTGTTTCGGGGACTGTGTGACTATCTCTAAGTTGAGTCTAAACTAAACCTCTTTACGGTTTACCTGCAGTGCACGATGATGGGGCAGGACCGTCCTCTGTAGCACTTATTCACCTTCCTGAAACACAATAATAATAATATCTACATTTAGTTACTTATATCTGACGTTTCTGTTTTCACAACCTTTATATTTACATATACAGATGTTAGGGTCATCATCCATTCAGAGGATCACTCATATGAAATATATCTAATTTCACACATATAATAGAAACGTTGTCATGTTTGTTCATATATGTATATATATATATATATATATATATATATATATAAATAACTAAATAACAGCTAGATGAGACAGATAAATAGATGGATGGAAACGGGGAATGATGGATTAATTGGTTAATTGATTGGTTGGTTGATTGATTGATAACGGGGGTAAAAAGGGTTTTTTCGGCGATGGACCTCCTGCTGCAGCCACATCAGTCCATGATCATTTTTGTGACTATGCAACTGGACCCAGACTACTAGCTGCAAACCACAAGAATGACACAGACAGATATGTAGAAAATAAAACCAAGGGCCCCGCTGACCTCCATCGCACAGGGAGGAGGAGGGAGGGAGGAGGGAGGGAGGGAGGGGAGAATAATGGGAGGCAACAGTATACTGTCTTCTGCATCATGTTTTCACACCAGTGTTGATCCAATGTCTGAGTTTAAGTCGTGATAACAAAATTATTTCTTCTTTTCACATCATACGTGCAGAACAGGGACGTTTTAAAATCAGAAGATGACACATTTGAGGTGTTATTTAGTCGCTGTTGGTGTCTTTATGTGTGGATCTGGAGGTTCTGCAGGTACCTGCGGAAGTCCAGCAGCGGGCGTGTGGAGGTGGGGATGCCCTGAGCCGGCCAGCTGAGGAAGTGGAACTGAGTGAGCGTCCTGGTCTCCTGCGTCTGCACGTTCTTCAGGTAGAAGCTTCGCACCAGGAAGTCGTTACACCAGATGTGCTCTGACACCAGGTTCACCTGGATGGAAATGAACACAACACAGCTGCTGACATGTTCCTCCCTCTCTCTCTCTCTCTCTCTCTCTCTCTCTCTCTCCCCCCCCTGTTCTCACCTCATAGATGTGGTAGAGGGACGAGCCCTCATCAGGCCAGTAGCGGTCACACTGTTTCTCTCCGTCCTCCACCAGAGCCGTCATCATCACGATCACAGTGCAGCCGTTCTCCCACACCATCTGACAACAGACATTCAATGAAATCATCAAATCATGCTGAAGATAAATACTGAATAAATACTTTGCCTGCTGGATAATGAAGAGATAAAATAATTCATATCAGGACTAATCGATGGAAAACATAATATTACTTTGGTGATGTATTATTTCTATTCAAGGAATAACAGAGAATTCAATTTTTGATGTATTGCTCTACACCCTACGGTGGCGGTGATGCTCCTCTAAGCTGGTTTACCAGCCTCCAATAAACACCAGAGAAGAAGAAACACCACCAGACACGCCCCCTCCTCTGCTGCAGCCTGAGCGGATCATGTGTGAGAATGCTTCGCAAAGACGTTTGGAGGAAGAGATAAAGGAAGACAACAGGGACAACAGGAGCTTGTTGTGGGTTCTGAGGTCAGTCAGAGGCTGAACGGCCACAAACAAACAAACCGGAAATCAATGCAGCCTGTGGATGAGCGCTAAGCTAACAGGCTAACAACAATAACACAC
>NW_022284946.1:0-3861 GCF_004355925.1 Anarrhichthys ocellatus
TGTGTGTGTATATTTATAATATATATTTATAATATTTTTTTAACATATAAAATGAATTTATTAAATATCAGAATGTTTGTATTTTCATTGTAAAGGTTCTCCATTTTAATCTTAAGTTAGTTAATTGATTATTTTGTGAACTAAAGTCAATGAATGCTAAATATTAGCTGCTATTAGCTTCTTAAATGTGTTTTATTAATATATACATTTTAATATATTTGTTGGTTCTTTGAATTTCTCATCTTTGACATTTTAAATGTGCTGGTTTGTTTTTAAAGACCTTGGAAACAGATGAAGAGTAGAAACCTTTCAGGCTGCAGCTAACGGATATATTTATTATTATTTATTATAATCATTTTATTATTTTCTTTAAACAATCAGTGATTCATTTTGTCCACATTTACTGTTAAAAATATTCTTTCTTCTGTCACAAGAAACAAAGAAAATCACATTCAAGAAGCTCTTGTGAATTAACTAATACGAATAAACTCCCAGCAGCCTCGTGGGGCGGCTCTACTTTTTGAGCAAGGCGCTCCCACAAGCCTGCAGGTCGTCGGTTCGATTCCCCCGTGGAGCCGAGAAAACACTTCACCAAACCGCACACGTCCATCGGCGATTAGAGCAGCTGATGCAGTAAATTAGTGTTAAAACTCATCACTTAACACATCAACACACACTCATGAGTAAACACACGCACACACACAGCCTCCAGCACCAAACGGCTTCTTCTTCTCCTTCTTTTTTTTTTTTTGCCGGAGCGCGTTGCATCTGCAGCTCCGCCGTCAATTAGCGCGTTAGCGGAGGCTAATCGAATGAAAGTCAATCAGCGCCGCTAATTGCTCGACTATGTGCAAAGAAATCACATTAATGCCGCTAATTAAGAGGAAGTGAAGAAGAAGAAGAAGAAGAGCGGGACAAAAGAAGAAGAGCTACCTGCTCCTGTAGCCACGCCCCCTACAGGTGAACATGTGACCTGCCTTATTATCTAATATTTAATTTAAAGGGTTTACTAATTATTACACTAAAAACCATAAGATGTGACTCAAGGGCCACTTACTGGCTTTTTCTGAGCTTTCAGCTGAAACTCATGAGCTG
This sequence comes from Anarrhichthys ocellatus, assembly GCF_004355925.1. Taxonomy (NCBI): domain Eukaryota; kingdom Metazoa; phylum Chordata; class Actinopteri; order Perciformes; family Anarhichadidae; genus Anarrhichthys; species Anarrhichthys ocellatus. The sequence goes on from NW_022284946.1 coordinate 1,096, forward strand.
CATCTGCAAACGGAACATTCTTACTTATTTAAATAATTAAACAAATGTAAACAAGATAAAACGATCCCACAGGATGACGAATAATTAATACAAATAAATAAATAAAAATACAACAATATTTAAAATAAACAGAATATCATCAGATACAGAAAGATCACAACTAATCAAATAAGCTAAGAAAATAGAAATATTAAAACAAATGTATTAAGAAAAAGATCAAATGATGATCAAGAATGAATATAATAATAATATACATACAAAGATTATTTTAAAATATTATTAAGATAATACTATAAACATGTTAATAATCAATCAAAAATTACTATCTCTTCAAAAAAAAGAATAATATAAACAAGTTAAAATCATTATACACGATGATGATAAACAGTGAAAACAAATAATTAAAAATACTTAAAATATTTAAATAATTAACATGAATAAAATAAATGGATTATTTTTTATTAAAAAACTGGTATATGTATCCAACATAAAACATTCCTTCGAAGTATTGTTGTTCAGACTAAGGAGTCTAAATGGGGTGGACAAAATAACAGAAACACCTTCATGTTTGCTGTACCTAATAAAGTGGACACTGTGTCTCTTTAATCCGCATTTAAACACTTCCTGTTCTTCTTCTTCTCCTCCTTCAGCCGTCGTCTCTTCTATCCGTCGTGTTTCAGTCGCTCTTTATGGATTTTCATGTGTCGGGTCCTGGTGCATCTTTATGCATCCATTTATACCAACACATACACACACACACCAGCTGCCGTCGGTGTGTGTGTGTGTGCGCGTGTGTGTGGGTGCGTGTGTGTGTGCGTGTGTATATATGTGTGTGTGTGTGTGTGTGTGTGTGTGTGTGTGTGTGTGTGTGTGTGTGTGTGTGTGTGTGTGTGTGGGGTCGATACATCCGTCCTGGACGCCGCGTGGACGACCGGGCCGATGATGAAAGCTCCCCGATGCAAATGGAGACTCAATTACCTCGGTCAATCTGTCGGAGAGGGCAGTGTGTGTGTGTGAGAGTGTGTGTGTGTGTGTGTGTGGAGGGTTTACCCAGCATGCCGCTGGCTCGAGGACTCTCCGGTGGCTTGTTAAGACGCCGTCGAGAGCACTTGGCTTTGAATTGGCCTTTTGTCAGCCGAGCTGCCAGAAGGAGGCGGAGCCACACCGGGGGACTGTGTGTGCGTGTGTGTGTGTGTGTGTGTGTGTGTGTGTGTGTGTGTGTGTGTGTGAGGACCAATTAGAGTCCTACAGCTGGACGGTGAGGACGTGGTCCTCCTGGTCCTCGTCGCTTTAGGGTTTATTTAAGGTTGTAATCAGGTTAATGTGAGCTTCAGTTCACAGGTGTTCTTCCTGTTTCTGTGTCTTCACTCTTTGGACGGACTTGTCCCCCTAAAGACCTTAAACCTCTGGAGGACGTGAGGACCAGGAGACGTGTCCTTCACTCTCCACGTATTTACACTGTCTATAAAATGTCTTCATCCCTCAAAGATGTCCTCACTTCCTTTAAATGTCCTCTTCGTCCCATCTGAAGCAGTTCAGTGGGACACTCGGTGGTTTTAATCCGTCCCAGCGGGTCGTGAGCTTTGTTTCTGCTCGTCTTCTTCATGTTGAAGAGGAGGCCCACCTCCCACAATGCCCTGCTCCTCTCCGGGGTCAGAGGGGGGGTGGATTAAACAAGCGCCTCTCGTCCCTTATTACCGTGTTTTCATTCACCTCTGTGATCCGGAGGAGAGCTCCTCATCGGGGGGCGTTCGAGGCGTTTGAGGCTCCCGGGCGGCGGGCCCGCCGTGTTTAGGGGGCGGAGCCAATCAGAGCCGGGCGAGCTCGGCCACTTCAGCGCCGCTTTGAGGGATTAGTGCGTCTTTGTTTCCGTCGTATAATTCAGGGATTTATCTGCTTTATTATCCCGAGTTAGTCCCCAAAAAACAGAGACACTTTGTTTAATCTCTGCTGCATTTCTTTTGTTGTTATTCACGTTTTTAAGGGTTCAATTCAGTTTATTCATCAACATCTCCAGCTACAGATTCTAAACATGTCCTAAATGTCCCCCGTCCTTGTCCCCTTCAGGACTACATGCAGAACGTCCACGGGAAGGAGATCGACCTGCTGAGGACCACGGTGAAGGTCCCGGGGAAGAGGCCGCCTCGCGCCGTGTCCACCTGCGCCACCGCCGCACCGAGTCCCAAAACCAACGGCCTCACGAAGGATATGAGCAGCCTGCAGCTGGGACAGGCGCCAGGTGAGGACGGCCACACCTGGAGACTGAGAGGACCTTCAAAATAAGACGTTTAGAGAGAAATCAGACAAAAGAATTACGTGATAAATAATCTAAAAATACTTAAATAATAACTTAGAATTAAAGTGTTTTTGTTTGTATTTTAAAGGCGACACATTTATTATATAATCAAAGTAATTATTGCTGCTCATATCGTCAACATGAGCATGTTGTTGTCCTTCGTGACTCAATAAAGGTTGAAGATTCAAAAGATTTAACGCCTTGAAACACTCGGGGAGACGAGTTAAAAGACAAAAGGTGGAGAGAGAAGCGACACACACACACACACACAGACACATGAAGCAGCTCTTATGAGGCGGTTAAATCAAACACACACACACACACACAGGAGGCCCGAGCTAATAGCATGAATATTCAGTGAGCCGTACTCCGTGTACTAATTATTGTCATGAATATTAATGCAATCAGAGTTCTGGCTCCGCTCAGCCAGCACCAAGAAATGAGCTGTAATGAGAGAATTGGGGGGGGGG
>NW_022284947.1:0-3861 GCF_004355925.1 Anarrhichthys ocellatus
TTCATTAGGATGATGTCACCGTTATCTGCCCGGTAGATAAACCTCCTTCAGACAACACGAAGGGTCGCACGCAGCTTCTTTAGGTAAACACGCCGCAGTGTGTTGATCTGGTGTCGGGCCTATTATCTAGATGACTTCACATGAATGAGCAGTAAAAGACTTTTATTTTACAGGACGGTTATTAAGGAATTTGAAGGACAAACACGGAGCCGGAAGTCAGACACGCCTCTGTGGATTCTGTGAACATCTGTGGCTCTAACATGCAACGGAATCAGATAATTTAGTCAATGATCAACTCGTCTATTGATCCCCTAACAGACAGAACGCTTATATCTTATTTAAAAAGTTAAATATTCACAGAAGCACGACTAACGGCTCATAATAGAGCTTGTTGATGATGGCACAGAGTCATCTTCTGGTAGATTAGGATACAAACTGTTACCACGTGATCCTGATGGAAGGTACTGAAGTCAGTTACGGTGCAGACTTGATTTCGAGCCACATGATTCAGGTAAACATCAAGTACAGGGACCAGTGCTGGAGGCTGGGAAGCAGGTGAGCGATCAACACACAAAGGATTCAAAATAATAAACATAGAAACATAAATGGCACTCGTCAATATCCTCAGATGAATATGTTTAGTTATTTTGACAATGTGAGGTTCATAATTGTATTGATGAATGTACGCGTGGTCGACTGACTTGAAACACTGTCATACATGTGTAGTACTAGATCAGTCCTAGACTGTAACTAAGAAGTGGATGTCATCACCATGACGTCACCCAACTGGCTTATGGAGTGACGTTTTGAAGCCTTTCGACATTTAGACAGTCGCCATCTTGGTTTCTGGCCAACCTGAAGTGACACAAGAGGGAGGAGCTAAGTTCAATGCAACGCTAAATAAAACGTTTTTAGGTGACCAAAATGTGTAAATGAAAACACACTGAAAGGGTTAAAGTTCAGTGACAAAGACAGGGACAACTCCCAGACCAGACAACGTTGTGGTAGAGACCTGTCAATCACAAGGTAGCCCCGCCCTAAAGCATCCCCTGATGGGACTTCTGCAGAAGTTGAAGTCAGTCCTCTCACTCACGTCAACCTGTATTTACCTGCGTTTTCTTTAACTCCAGAGTATCATTACATCACAGCTGCCCAAACAAACCGCACCAGAGTTTGATGAAAACAGACTCAATGTTTTCTTGTGAAAGCGCCCTAACACGCTCGTATTATATTATCTGCCCTGCAACTGTAATGTGATGAACGCATGGTCAATATTCAGGCTCTGCTTTCTGATGAACAACAATGTTTCATGAGTCACATCAGGAGAGAACTGCTTTGTTCTCTTTGAAGACGTCTTTATTTCTGTTGTGGCTTCGTTACCATAAAGTTCAGAGTTCAATGAAGAGGAAACATGCGTCTCTGCTTCCTGTTGTCATCAGGCAGAGTTCAGCTCAGCTGCTCAGTCTGCTGCTCTGACCTCCACCGGGTTTCTTCCTCTGTTGTGTTTTACAAAACAACATCTTCATTATTTTAGTCTTAGTTAGATGCAGTTTGTGTTTCATATTCTGTAGTTTTCCCTTTTTGACTGTGAGAATGAAGCTTGAATGCTGTGTTTAAATAAAGGTTTCCAGCAACATTCACACTCTGATCTCCTCCTCATCCTCGTGAGGTATTCGTCTCCTTCCTGCTTGTGATCTCCTCGGCTCCACAGCAGAGAAACCCTGACAGCTTTCTGATTCCTCATCAAAGCGTCGAGAGGAAAGCTCGTCTCTTTGAGGTTCCAGGAGACAACGGAGCTCTCGAGGTAATTCTAGAGGCCCACTCACTGAACAGGAGGAACTACGTCTGGGAGTAATTAGTGTGGAGATGAACCCCCCCCCACAGATGAGTAATGGTGTGTCCAATATCAGGGAAACATGCCCGACTTTCTCATTGTTTGTGACCAGTGTGATGGTCCACTGAACTCCGTCCACCAGGCAGAGAAACGTCTCTTATTGAATGTCAGTCAGCTGATCCGGATTCAAACGCATTCAAACTTTCCTGAGAATGTTTAAACATTCAAATGAAGCTCAGCATGTTTGCAGATTATGAACATTATTACTCCATGGCCAAAAGTATGTGGACACTTATTTTTCTCTTTTTCTGCTTTGGACACGGCCCAGAAAAAAGACTCTTAATGCTGCAACGAACAACGAGATTCTAGTTTCTAAACTTAGCGCCACAGTGCTGGTCTCAGGACAGTTCCTACCAGGCTGCTATGAAACACCCTCTGTGACCATGGGGACAGTTTCATAGATTATTGCTGGGACTCCGCCAACCAATCATAGCGTGATGTCATCGGGATGGGAGGAGCTATGGACCGACATCTGTAACAACAATGCTGTTGTGTTTCTGTTCGTAACCTTTAGTTAGTTTCACAGTTCCACCCGGAGAATAAACATCCTCGTCCTTCTTTATGTCCCCTGACTTCCTTCTTTGCTCGTGTCAGAATTACTAAATATGGGTCGTATGACGACCATACGGACGTTTATTTAAGGCAGGACGGTCTGATATGACACTGAATAAAGCCATTGATTGTCGTTCCTGATCCGAGCCGATGCCGTATGTCTGCTGGGTCTGATCATCGAGCTGATAAAGCATCCCCTGCTTCATGGTCTGTTTGACTCTAAATGGACCATAATGTACTAAATGAACATCATGCTGTATTGAAGAAGACTTGAAACTAGAGATTGAGACCATAAACTCATGTTTACAATGTTTACTGAGGTAATAAATCAAGAGAGAAGTAGAGTCATTTTCTCATAGACTTCTATACAACCAGAGGAGTCGCCCCCTGCTGGACACTAGAGAGAATGCAGCTCTAACACATGAAGCTTTGACTTCACTCTATAGAACCGGAGGTTGTCTCCTGGTTATAACACATCAGCCAACAAAACATTTAAGGTTATAATATCTTCGTGTGTCTGAATATTTGCAGTAATGTAAAAAGTAACAGATAATTATCCAGCAAACTGTACTTTTTATTAGAAATGAAAAACGTCTCTCTGTGGAAATCCCCCCCCCCCCCCGATTGAGACTCCCAAACCAAGCAGGTGTTTTTGTTCCTGCTGTAGTTTAATGCTGCAGCTGTCAGCATGTCGGTCCTCACACATTATCACGTCCAGGCTGTTTTCTGCCGTCTGAAGCTCAGTGAAACCTTCCAGCTCGACGGTCGTCGTCAGTGAGGAACTTCTCAGGCCGTGTTTCTTCTTCATGGGCGGGGCTCGCTGGTAAAAATAGCCCCACTGACCAATGAAAGCCATATCTGTGCAGCAGACATCCTCGGCACCTGCTCGTCCGTCCAGTTTGTGAGTGTTTGTTGCCAGGCAACCAGCATTCCCGTTGTCAACGGGGCTGAATGCTTTAATATGAGGCGGGGGGGTTGTCTTGTTTACCTGCTTTTAAATGGGCAATGATGACACATCGATGGACTTCTATTATTATCAATGAGAAAAGCAACAACAAGAAGTTTTGTCCAAACAGAACATTTCACAGAAATACATCTAACTTTACAGGATGAAAGTCGTACATTATGAGCAAAATCTCAGAAATTTGCAAGAAATTCTGTCTTTAATTCTCTTGAGTATATACGTAAAGTCACAAATGTACGAGAAATTAGAATTACCACATCCCGTTTGTTTGCCTCCACCAATCAGTCAAGTTGCACTTTACATCTGTTTAAAATGTCTCCACTTCATTATCTAATCCTATTTGGCATGTGTGTGAAAATTGTCATGATTAGCATTTTAACTCTTGAGTTTTAGCCAGATGTCATCCTCCGGTTCTTTAAAGTGAAGCCAAAGCTTCATGTGTTAAAGCTGC
>NW_022284948.1:0-3262 GCF_004355925.1 Anarrhichthys ocellatus
AGTCCACACCACCACGAACCAGTCCACACCACCACGAACCACACCACCACGAACCAGTCCATACCACCACAAACCAGTATAAACACTGTTGTTGCCATGGTGGTCACGTCAGCAGAGTGCTCCTCTCTTATGCAACGAAGTCAATTACATCTCTCACTCTAAAAACTACACTACCCATGAGCCTCAGGGTCTGTTGCTAAGGAGACGTTTCCATCCAGAGCGTCAGGAACGGACTCTGGATCAGCTGTTGAAGCACCAACCAGACTCTTCACAAAAACAGGATTTAAGGAACAACTTTGTTTACTGTTACACACACACACACACACACACACACACACACACACACACACACACACACACACACACACACACACTCTCTAAAATCACAGCCTACCTTGAACAGAGCACTGAGACAGAAAGAGACGGGGGTCCGACAGTAACCAGGACTCTTCTGGTCTATCCAGGTCTGAGCATGTTCAAGTCTGTTCAGGTCTGAGCGTGACAATCTACCTGCAGCTCTGGCATGAGGGGGGGGAGGGGGGCGGGGCTTAATCCAATTGGCCTCAGTGTGAGGAGCAGACCTGCCACCTGCTGGACTGGAGTCATGATCTCAGGGCTGAAATGTTTTACATTTACAGCTTTTATTGAGGTTTTCTAATGAAGTGTTGAATGTATTTTATGATGACATCACAGTGCTTCATCTGATGATAATAATCTGGAGGATAATAAGTGAAGCCTATTGCGTAACAATAATCAATGATTGATTAGTCACTTCCTGTTTGAGAGAAACAAGCTAAACAATTAACTGAATAACTGGTTTAATGATGACAGTAGTAGTGGGAGCATACTGGAGTGTTGACTCAGTGACATCATCACCATCACCATCATCATCATCATCAACAAATATTGATGAAGCAGGTGTGTCTCAAAGTCGTCTGGTTCTCAGTAATCTGTTTTCTTCTCACATCGACTGAAAGTTAACAACAATAAATAATTTATGCTGTCTGTGATAACCAATAATAATCAATAATCAATAAAAACATCCTTTATCCATTTATAATGTATCAAACTCCACAGAGAAGAAGAGTTTGAGACGGTTATTAGAGACAGAAAACTAAATATAGAAACATAATATGTAAATGTGTGGTCTCCATCTTTTACTTCTCCAGTGAGGGTTGATGGGAAATGTAGTCTGTCAGAGCCCACTAAAGTCCGTTAGAGCCTGCTAGAGTCCGTTAGAGTCCGCTAGAGTTTGTTAGAGTACGCTAGAGTCCGCTAGTGTCCGCTAGTGTCCGTTAGAGCCTGCTAGAGTCCGCTAGTGTCCGTTAGAGCCTGCTAGAGTCCGTTAGAGTCCGCTAGAGTTTGTTAGAGTACGCTAGAGTCCGCTAGAGTCCGTTAGTATCCGCTAGAGTCCGTGCTGAGTCGGTCTTCTCCTAAACTACCATCTCCGTCTGTTTCGCTCTTCTTCACACTTTAAAGACGTCACTTTGTTCTGATTTATGATGAATTATTTTCACTATTTTCTGATGTTTTTAGAGTTTAAATGTTCAGATCAGCTGACAGTGCAGATTTAATTAAGAGACTACAAACTCAACTCAACAAGTACTGGATCAGAACCAGAGTCCATTCGCAGATGTTAACAAACTAGACCAGAAGCTGACAGAGACCAGCCAGTAGCTCTTCTGGAGCTTACAGACAAATCACATGATCTTCCTCAGGAACCAACTCTCTGTGAAGTACAACTGTCCAATAATCAATCGACTCAGAAAATATTAAGATCAATAAAGATTGTTTTACACTAAAGTAGCTCTTTGGAAAATGTTGACTGTTTTTTAGACAGACGTCTCAGACAGACAGACAGCTCAGAGACAGAGACAGACAGACAGACGGCTCAGAGAGACAGAGACAGACAGACGGCTATTGTCCTCTGTGTTTCTGGTGTTATTGATGTGAGAGCTGCCGGTTCCCTCCACCGACGACAACAACAAGGACTGATCTGTGACAGACACAAACAGAAACGCAGACAGACAGAGGACTGGACCAGCAGACAGCAGCACTGTGACGGTTGGTTTATGAGTTATAACTAAATAGCTTTATTAGTATAAAATCAAATCATTTCTTTCAAATTTTTGTTAAATCAATTATGATCCCTCCGGTTCCCTCTCAGGTAAACACCGTTAGCCCTTTAGCTCTGTTAGCGCACTAGGGCCAAAGCCTCCCCCCTGCTGCTTGTAAAGCTTCATGACATTGAACGCACCGTAGTAACACAGAGACTGTGAGCAGCGTGTTCTGGAGCTTTCACTCACATCTCATGATCTTCTTCAGAGTCAGAGAAACCGTCAGGAATTTAACTTTCAATTGATCGACTGAAAGTTCATCAGCAACTCATCAGATGGTCCAATAAACACGGTTTGTCTTCTTCTGTGGTATTAACCTGAATGTACTAGGTCACCGTTACCATGGCGACAACAGCCAGGTGAAGAGTTTCTTACCTTCGTCCATTGAGGTGTCATAGGAGGAGCTGTGAGATCCTTCAGGCATCACACAGGAACCTAGACAGGAACACACTGATGAAGATGAAGATATTACTCTTCATCATCCTCACTCTGTGTGTGTGTGTGTGTGTGTGTGTGTGTGGCTTGTCCTGTGAGGCTGACTGCAAGTTTAACGGTAAATCTTTGGGTCTGACTCATTAAAGTGAGCTGAATGTGTCCCTGAATGCATCACCGCCTGATGACCTTTAATTTAAAGCACCGACAGACACGCACACACACACACCGACAGACACGCACACGCACACACACACCGACAGACACGCACACGCACACACACCGACAGACACGCACACGCACACACACACACGCACACACACACACACCGACAGACACGCACACACACCGACACACCGACAGACACGCACACACACACACCGACAGACACGCACACGCACACACACACACCGACAGACACGCACACGCACACCGACAGACACGCACACCGACAGACATGCACACACACCGACACACCGACAGACACGCACACACACCGACACACCGACAGACACGCACACACACACACCGACAGACATGCACACGCACGCACTCACACACACACCGACAGACACACACACGCACGCACTCACACACACACCGACAGACACGCACACGCACACCCCGACAGACACGCACACACACACACCCACACGCACACACACCGACACGCACACGCACACACCGACACGCACACACCGACACGCACACAC
>NW_022284948.1:3362-3860 GCF_004355925.1 Anarrhichthys ocellatus
ACACAGTCAGACACACACACCGACAGACACGCACACGCACACAGACACCGACAGACACACATACACACACACACACCGACAGACACGCACACGCACACCGACAGACACGCACACACAGACAGACACACACACACACACACCGACAGACACGCACACGCACACACACCGACAGACACGCACACACACACACCGACACACACGCACACACACACACCGACACACCGACAGACACGCACACACACACACCGACAGACACGCACACGCATGTTTATTCCTCTTAATATTAAACTGTTAGAGAAGTTTAAAAGATGAACTTCATCACTTCCTGTTTCATTGTTCTTCATCACTTCTGACATCAACATGCTGCTGATCTCTGGTCAGTTATAATCCTCACATGTTTCATCTGTGTGTGTGTGTGGTGTGTGTCTGTGTCTCTGTGTGTATGTATGTATGTGTGTGTGTGTGTGTGTGTGTGTGTGTGTGTGTGTGTGTGTGTGT
>NW_022284949.1:0-3857 GCF_004355925.1 Anarrhichthys ocellatus
GTTATAATACATCATTCAATGTTTCTGTACATCTCTACCACCACTATCACTGACTTCACCCTCCCGTCCTCCCCCCTACTGTAGCTCTGAGCTGCCCCCCCAACAGCCACTATGAGCCCTGTGCAGACCCCTGTCAGGAGACGTGCACCGGGAAACCTCCCTCCTGCGGCGGGCCCTGCTCCGAGTCCTGTGTGTGTGATCCGGACTACGTCCTGAGCGCCGGCAAGTGCGTCAAGACGACTTCATGTGGCTGCACACACAACAACGGCCAGTATTATGAGGTACAGTGAAGTGGGTTTGATAAGCCTCCAGGGAATGGTCTGCGTGTGTGGGAGATTTGTGCTTTGTGAGAATATCGTGGTCTTTGATTTAAGCTTCCTCATCTGCTAACGCAGCTCAAATGTGTGTGTGTGTGTGTCAGCCTGGAGACGAGTTCTATGTGGAGGACTGTAAGCTGAAGTGCAGGTGTGATGCTCCCTTCATTACCTGCATGCCCACTGAATGCCCCCCGATGCAGGAGTGTAAAAGCCAGGACGGAGAGCTGGGCTGCTACCCCACAAGTAAGTTTGCACCCAGCGCACCACCATCCAAATTAACTGAGCTGGGTATGAATTATGAAGTACTAGTAAGACATATTGAACACTGGTAAGGCTTTAGAATAAGGCCTGTAATTATTTGTGTACATAACGATACATTTAGGTACAAGGGAACAAGATGTGATGTCAGAGAATAAGGGGGTAACAACTACTTGGCCCCTATTTGGGTTCAGTATGATCATAACCGAGCAACAAAGCTAGAAGTTTGGGGGAAGATGAGGTAACGAGTTGCTGTTTAGACATGGAACGAACCACACAACACACTTTAGATGAATTTTTGTGATTTTCATTGAGGTTTTCATACTTCTGGAACATAATCAGGTCTCTTTTGGGTAGCAGCTCCCTAATGCGAGTTAAAAGAATAACCATTCTACTTCTTCTTAAAATGATGAGTTGCTGCGTTGTATTCTGATGTCCGGAGCTTGTCCCTTTCTCTCTCTCTTGTCCCATCAACTCCAGGCCCGACTACACCTAAACCATCAACTCCCGGTCCATCTACACCTAAACCAACAACTCCTGGACCAACTACACCAAAGCCAACAAGTATGACAAGTCCTTATCAGCGTTTGTTTCTTTATTCAATTCTTCAATTCTTTCTTACATTTATTTTGCCCATCTACCAATTTCGTATTCTTTCTGCTGAACAGAGCCATGCCCTCCTGATGCAGACTATATAGAATGTGGTCCAGCTTGTATCCCCACCTGTATGGAACCTTCCACCAACTGTTCTGGCTCCTGTATCAGTGGCTGCTTCTGCAAACCAGGGTTTGTCTTCAAGGGACGGCGCTGTGTCCCATTGGAGAAATGTGGCTGTCTGGATGACCAGAATAACTATTATGAGGTCAGATATCCTTGTTAGCATACCCATATGTATACATTCCTGTTTAGTAAAAACATATAATGGTAATTATTCAATTACAAGAAGGTTGTACTGTGTAGTTTTAGTGACACACGGTACTCATGGTTGATCCTTTGTTCAATTTTGTTTTAGCCTGGCGAGATTATATTCGGAGATGGCTGCTCAAAGCTGTGTCGCTGTGCAGGGAACTACACCTTGGAATGTGTTGACAACTCGTGTGACCCCACTGAAGAATGTCGCGAGGCGAATGGTGTTGCAGGCTGCTATCCTAAAGGTAATAATATCTGAACAATTGTCAAGGAATTGCTACAAGAACTGGTACTTGCACTTGTCCAACCACATCTGAAGGCAAAAGTGTTTCAAACTGTTCCCATCGGCTCCACACACAAGAGTGTACAGTCAGTCAAAAATAATGAATGTGCTGCTGCAGCGATACTACTTCTGATGTATCTTAGCTAAAAGATTCTTTTAGCTAATGTTAGAAAACGTTAGATGTTGCTGTGTAACTGACATTACTGAGTCAGCTTGCAGACTCTATGACTCTTCTCTACTTGTGCTACTGTTTTATTACTTTTTAGCATTAACAAAATAACTGCTAACATACAGTTTCTCACACCGTAGGTACATCCACATGCATAGCGAGTGGTGATCCCCACTACACCACCTTTGACAAACGCAAATACAACTTCATGGGCAACTGCAGCTACTTGATGTCTCGACCCTGCAATGAAACGTCTCTGCCACACTTTGAGGTCCATACGGACAACGAACATCGTTTTAACAATCCCAGAATCTCCTATGTGAAGGCCGTGCATGTATATGTACACACGGTGAAGATCTCCATCCTCAAAGGAGGCACTGTGCAGGTAATAAATGAGGGGAGAAACTAACTACGTTTTTTAACAGACAGTGTGGCAGGGTGCAGCCCGGTCTCCTAAAATGTGCGTTCCTGTACAAAACTGCACTGTCAATCACATTTCGAGAGAAAAATATTTTCTCCCGTATTACATTTGTTTTAGATGATTCACAAATACCTTTCTAATCATAGTCCACGAAAGCCCTGTATGGAGGAGGTGGGGGGGAACAATCACGTCCCGTGTCGAACCAAAAATTGATGTTGATATTTTAAGTTACGTCCATACCTTAAAGCCAAACAATGTTTTAATAAACCTAACAAAGTAGTTTTGTTGTATTTCAAATTGAGTTAACCATGTGTTTAAACCGTAATCTGGGAAAATATATATTTCCCTAGAAACATAATTGAGAATGCTGTTAAATTGTATCGGAACCACATTTTGAAGGAGACAGGGTTTCAGGGTGACAACCATCATACTATTTTCATATCTATGACATATTTACCAGAGCTAATGTCCATAAATCATGTGAATTCTCTGCAGAAAATACACCGTTACAATTGCTAATTGCAGTTTGAGATTCTATACATAGAGAGTTTTTAATCGTTAAGTGTTTCTGTTTCCTCAGTCATCATTCATTATCTTATTTGCACTTGCTTTTCCCCGCACAGGTGAACGGAACCAATGTAAACGTGCCAGTGACTCCGGCCCCTGGTGTCTCTGTGTTCAAGTCAGGAAAGCACTACACTGTGTCCATGAACTTTGGTGTGACTGTTCGTTATGACGGAAACCACTTCATGGACATCAAAGTGATCAAAGAGTGAGTAAAGAAAGACTGAACTTTACATTCGTACCCCGACTCCACGGACAAAACTATTTCCAATGGAGATTTTGGAGTGATGCTGACAATAAAGTCTGATAATGAGTGAAAACATTAGTAATGGTGTGAATGAAAACAAGTCACAAACTCTTGGACTGAATTGTTGCTTTTTCATCTCCTCAAATCACTAACTTGCTGATTTTCTTGCAGCTATCAGAACAAACTGTGTGGACTGTGTGGAGATTACGATGGAGATTCCAAAGATGACTTCCGTAAACCAAATGGATCTTTGACCAACAATGCCAATGACTTTGGACACAGCTGGAACACCGATCCAGAGTGAGTCGCATTGGATTTGTTTTTATGAGTGATTGTATATTTTAACGCCATTTTGATGTATTTATTCCATCCTGAACAAATGGGTAGACATCGATCAACCCTTTGTTAGAATTGTTAGGGGAGAAAAACTAACAAACAACACACGGAGCTTCTCTAACTAACTGTCTGTGTTGACAGGTGTAACAAAAAACCCAACACCACCATCCCTGAGTGTGACGAAGGAGAGCAGGAACTGTATGAGAGCTCAGGATACTGCGGCATCCTGCTGGACAAAAAGGGTCCCTTTGCTGTGTGCCACCGCAAAGTCAACCCAAATGTAAGTCACTTCACTCACACACACACACACACACACACACACACACAGGCCTATACAGTACACACTATTACGA
>NW_022284950.1:0-3889 GCF_004355925.1 Anarrhichthys ocellatus
ACGTGACCGCGGTGGAGTTCCTTTATAGACTAACGTGAAGTCACGTGACCGCGGTGGAGTTCCTTTATAGACTAACGTGAAGTCACGTGACCGTGGTGGAGTTCCTTTATAGACTAACGTGAAGTCACGTGACCGCGGTGGAGTTCCTTTATAGTCTAACGTGAAGTCACGTGACCGCGGTGGAGTTCCTTTATAGTCTAACGTGAAGTCACGTGACCGCGGTGGAGTTCCTTTATAGACTAACGTGAAGTCACGTGACCGCGGTGGAGTTCCTTTACAGACTAACGTGAAGTCACGTGACCGTGGTGGAGTTCCTTTACAGACTAACGTGAAGTCACGTGACCGTGGTGGTGTAAGTATCATAAATGTTTGTTTGCAACAGAGAATTTGATCTCCTTTTTTGTCTTCCTGCATGCTAACTTCCTGTAATGCTAACTTCCTATTTGCCTACAGAAAAGCATGATCCCTGCACGACTGTGTTTTCATTAGCATGCGTGTCTTGGATCGCCTCCCCCTCCTTTAAAGCCACAGCGTGGTCCTCATCTCTGAATGAAGAGCGGCCTTCAGTCTCTCTCTACCTCGGCTTTGTTTGCTGGCCGTGTCGCCTTTAACCAGCAGTGGAATTGGAGACCTTAGAAGTCTCTCATATTATCATACTCATGAATATGTAACAGCAGAATTCAGATTTTTCGTGGCTCCAAAACGGCTGCTTGAATAAACATTTCGTCATCCTGAGTTCTCTTCAACGGGAGCTCAATCAAGTTATTTATTTAATTACAGAGAAATGCTCCTCAAAGCTCCTCAAAGCTCCTCAAAGCTCCTCAAAGCTCCTCAAAGCTCCTCAAAGCTCCTCCTACTCAGACCGACAACAACTCAGAGGTGATGATTTATTTACATTTTAGTGTCAGAAAATGTTTAAACAATCAATATGATATACAGATATGATCACATTAAACAACACATATTGTCTTGGAATGTCACAAAGTGTTTCATGGTGAACAATTAATATATCAAAAGCAAAACAACTCAAAAGAATTCAGCATGAAGAAGAACTCGAGCAATAAATGAAGACCTTGCTGTAGCTGAACGCAGCTCTCTTTCTATCGCTTGTTGTTACGACTCATCTCAAATTCTCTGCTTCAAAAACAGCTTTTGCATTTTAGAAACTGGAAAATGAAGTGAGCTTTTGGGAAACATCTAAGAGTGGACTTTCTCTGGGTTTTTGCACTAAAGCTCTTCCTTTATGAACATAAACAAAGTCTCGTCCTCCACATTAATAAACCTGAGGCTTGTTTATGAGACGGGAGACGCTTTCTCTCACATAAGATGTGAGTTTGGCCTTTTTGCCACAAACGAACCGACTGAACGTGAAGATTCAAATCAACTTAAATTTCTGTTGCTGCTGAAACCGAAAAATATGACCCTGCAGAGAATCACAGGTACACTCACACAGCATGGCGGGGCTGAGAGTGACTGTGATCGAAAGCAATGATGCTGCGTGTGTGCGTGCGTGTGTGTGTGCGTGTGTGTGTGTGTGCTTATGTGTGTGTGTTCGTGTGGTTATGTGTGTGTGTGCGTGTGTGTATGTGTGTGTGTCCACAGGGTGAAGAGATGGTTTCATGGAGCGAAATGTAGATGACAGGATGGCATCCAAGTGAGAACTCACTAAATCTGACGATACATATAAGAATAATAATATACAGATGAAAATATAAGAAGATTTACTGGATTCTTTTAAGGATCATTTTTAGCCATTAAGTCATCTTACAGGATCAAGCATTGTGAGCTTTATCTCCTTCAATCCTCCCGTTTGTTATATAAAAACTGGATGAGTGTGGGATCACATAGAACGTATAAACGGTGTATTCATTCTCCAAACTACTGGAGGTGAGTCGGGGCGTTCTGCCAGAAGGAGACTCTGCTGCTCTGAATTAAATTCATGGCACTTGATAAAGTCAGACAGACCTTTCCTGCTTATGTTAAGTTTCCAAGGCGAGTATTAATGTCTTATATTCTCTTTTACATCTTTATTGCATTCTGCAGGTCTGTGCTGCTGTCAGCCGACACACACACACACACACACAGCTGAACGTAATAACACTGCAGCGCACGTTTAATGAAGCAGTGGCGGGTCGGCAGGGAAACCCATTTCATACCAGCAAAGAATCCTTTACGTGGCCTTCAAGTGCTCCTCGTGAATCCATCAATCAAGCCATCAAACTATATTTCATAAAGATACGTGCAGTTCAAATGTCTTCGCAGATGAATGACAAGACAAAAATAAGACGATGAAAACTACAGAAAAGACAAAAGATATTCAGCAATTTAACAATGATTTTGCATGCGAAACAAAAAATGAAAAAAATATGATTAAATAGAATTAAAATATATAAAAACAGTGATAGCAGCAAAACAGCGTGACATAAAAACTAGATTCATAAAACGGATACAAATTATATACTCAAACAAAATAAAATAGTGATCAACAAAATTAAATTTAAAAAACATTTAAAACAAATAAAACTTGTTAATTTGGATACAATGAAATAAGGGGATGAAATATATAAAATGAATTATAACATTTCTTAAATGTCTAAAAATATAACCCATCCTTAATGAAAGGCCTGACTGAATAAGAAGGTAATCCTTCATAATGATCAGCAGTTGTTGAACTCTCACTGTCACGTTGCGTCTCTGAACAGTTTTAGTGTGAAAACAGATTTAATATTTACTCACACTGTACGCAGGTGTTTCTGAGTTTTACCAGTAGGGGGCAGCACGAGTAAAGTGTCTCTGCAGCTCTGACTCCTCGTCCTGTCTGCTATCTTTGTCTTCTTCTGTGAAGGAGGACCTGTCTGTCTGCAGCTACATCTCTAATATCAAACACGGTAAACAGCTTCCTAACATGTCTGTATGTGACTCATAAGGTCATAAGGTCATAAGGTCACTCTTACATCGCAAACGATCACACATCTCTGCACAGCTGTTCACTTTAAAAACAGACACTTTTTTTTTTACACTTTTTATCCTTTGTAAAAATATATATATAAGATATTATGTAACTGCCATTTAACATGCTTCATGTGCAGCCAGATTCCTAACTGGAAGCTGCCCAGGACCACCAGCCCAGTCCCGCTCATCTCAGGACCACCAGCCCAGCCCCGCTCATCTCAGGACCACCAGCCCAGCCCCGCTCATCTCAGGACCACCAGCCCAGCCCCGCTCATCTCAGGACCACCAGCCCAGTCCCACTCATCTCAGGACCACCAGCCCAGCCCCGCTCATCTCAGTGGTGCTTCTGTGCAGCTCATCGGGTTTTTTGTGGATTCAACACACTCGCTGCTGCGGCTGCTTGTTTACATTCCATTTATCGAGCCGTCCGCCACAATCACAGCTCAGCGAGCTGATGTCTGCTGCTGATGTTGGAGGCGACCGGCATCGTTGTTGAAAACACAGTTTGTGGAGCTGCAGCCGCGGTGCCACGTGCCATTTAATCTCCGTCACCACGAGGTGTCAGCACCTCTGTCACGAGTCCAGCGGCAGAATCAGCAACGGGTTGAATGTTAATTTCCTTTTTTCTTTTCTTTCTGTGATGCATAAACTGAAGGAGTCTTTTAAAGAGAGTCACCTCAGGCAAAGAAAACATTCATGGTCAATTCTGAGTTTTTCCCAGAAATCTAAATACCAACATTTGCATATTTAAACACAACATTTCATAAAACTTGTAATACAATAAATACTCCTCTTAATGTGAGAGATGAAGTGGTGAAGTTTCATGATGATATCTATGAGTTCATGTGTTCACCTGTAGAGTCTTCTTAATGTGAGAGATGAAGTGGTGAAGTTTCATGATGATATCTATGAGTTCATGTGTTCACCTGTAGAGTCT
>NW_022284951.1:0-3856 GCF_004355925.1 Anarrhichthys ocellatus
CCGGTAACATGAACGTTAACGTTATATTGCAGCAGCAAGCTGCCGGTGTATAAGTAAATGTCCTGCATTCAAAGTCTTAAGTAAAAGTGTTGTCAGCAAGTATTCTCATCGTAATGTACTTTCACATTTACTGCACAATCAAAAGTATTGTGCAGTAAATGCACAATAGAACTTTAGTTTCTTTTCATCTGAAAAGAAACTAAAGCTTTCAGACGAATGTTAAAATACAATATTTACCTCTGAGATGTATGGGAGGAGAAGTGGAAAGTATAGCAGAACAGAAATACTCATGTAAAGTACAAGTACCTTATATTTTTATGTAAGTACAATACTTGAGTAAATGTACTTATTTACATTGCTGGTAATGAAGATAATAAAGTTGTAAAAAGTGAGTATTTTGTTTGCTTCATTTGTGTAAACATGGAATGTATTGAAAGTTAAGATACTAATAATAGCTAAAAAATGTTTAACTAAATCAAACTTAATTTTAGTTTGTAGAAATTAAACCATTAAATTGATCTGAACCTACTAAAACAAAAAAGGTAAATAGTAATTGAGGTTACATAATACATTTGAGTATACTGAACATGAACATAGTGAGTAAACTTTACTCAAAATAGTTGAGGTAAAATTATGAATATAAATTAAGTAAAGTCAACTTAAAATATATATCTGGATTTAGATAAATTTATTTCGTGCAACCACTTACTTTAAAAAAATTAAGTAAATCCAACAACATTTTTTTACTGAGAATTTAACAAACATAAAAACATGACGTAGATATGTTTGCAGTTTTCAAGAATTATATTTAAATATCATCTCTTACACACATGAAGATAAAGTTGTGAACAGCGTCTGAATATCTATGATCAGAATCATTATAACTGTGTTATAACTGCTGCTGTGTAAAGTGAATACTGCTGCTAACAAGAACCTGATGTGTTTAAAGTGTTTAAACCAAATGTTATTGCCCTTTTGTTCATATAGCAGTACTTTTAAAATAAAAGTGCACAACACACTACTTTTGAATTCATTATTGAATATTGCCATAACAATGACATTAACTGCGATTCAACATTGTAATCATTGCCCAGCACTAGAAATATAAATAAATATGAACCTCCAGAGTTAAATTAATATATATGAAGTGTTAAAGAACTGGTCTCTGTGAGAAATGTATCTGCAAACATCTTGAATGAAACTGATTTAGGAACTTATCATTCACTTAGATATTGTCTCTAAAATGCTACTTAAATTCAGTTTCATGAGGATAATAAAATGTTCCACTGCAGATAGAGACACAACCTAACATCTGCATGTACACTAAAAGATAGTTTCTGTCAATATTAGTTCACATTGACCCAAAAGAGAGGGTAAGAAGAGAATGAGCTGTATACAGTAGAAGACATATAGGATACTTACCAGCCTCTAGAAGCTCCATCTCTTTCTTGGAAATGCAGCTCAACGGTCAAACTCCTGAAGTTCTCAGACGACACAACGGTCATCGGCCTCATCAGGGACGGTGATGAGTCTGCGTACAGGCGGGAGGTTGAACAGCTGGTCCTCTGGTGTGGTCTGAACAACCTGGAGCTAAACAAGCTCAAAACTGTGGAGATGACAGTGGACTTCAGGAGGAGCCCCCCAACACTGCCCCCCTCACCATACACAACAACACTGTATCCGCTGTGGAGACCTTCAGGTTTCTGGGATCCACAATCTCCCAGGACCTGAAGTGGGCTCCCAACATCAACACCATCAGGAAAAAGGCCCAGCAGAGGTTGCACTTCCTGCGCCAGCTCAGGAAGTGCAACCTGCCTCAGGAGCTGCTGATCCTGTTCTACTCCACCATCATGCAGTCTGTTCTCTGCTCCTCCATCACTGTGTGGTTTGGATCGGCCACCAAACAGGACAGGAACAGACTGCAACGGACTGTCAGGTCTACAGAGAGGATCATTGGTTCCAGCCTGCCCTCCATCCTGGACTTGTTCACCTCCAGAGTCAAGAAATGGGCTGGAAAGATCTCTGCAGACCCCTCACACCCTGGACACAAGCTGTTCAACTCCTCCCCTCTGGTAGGCGCTACAGGGCTCTGTACGCCAAAACCACCAGACACAGGAACAGCTTCTTTCCACTGGCCATCACTCTCATGAACAATAAATAAGTCATACTGCACTACCTCTGTTTGCACTATTGTATTATATATATACACACATACACACTTTTGTTTGGGATATATTTATACTTATATTGTATATAGCTGTTAAATGTCCTTGTTTTTCTTATATTTCTCCTGTTTATTATATATATTTCATATGTGTGTATGTACGATGAGAGTAATGTGTAACCGGAGTCAAATTCCATGATGAATTCCACGATTCTGACTTTGAGCGGCCGTTTGAAGTCACGGGGAGCGGCTTTAGGGAGGGTGATGGACACAAAACTGAGGACTTTCCTTTTCTTATTGATGCTTATTTTGTTCTGCACAACTATTGTGAAGTCTGCAGATAAAATGTAAAAGGAACAAAAGCAGTAATTCCTCTCCAGTAGGACAGATAGTTAAGCCACCAGCAGAGCTACGAGTGAGAACAGACAACACAACAGAGGAAAGGAGTGAGAGACGTGTGTTGACCACATTTATGGATCATAATTGTAGAAATATGCTAACGGTATTGACAGGTATTAAACGTATAAGTATTGTGTGTGTGTGCTCATTTGCAATAGTGTTGCGTGTGTCATAGAGCAAAGGTTTGAATCTCCGGGTGAGGCACGCACGCGCTCCTCGTACAAAGAAGAAGCTCTGACACACAGGTGGTTTAGCTTAAACTCGTAACTAGATGTGTTGTGAAGCGGGTTAGTCCGTGAGACATTATGAAGCAACAACAGGTGGAAAGCAGGAACAGCTTCGTCGCTATCCCTGAGAACGACTGGACTCCCACACACACAGCGGCCCTAACCCTGGCGTGTGTGTGTGTGTGAAGATAACGCGTCCCTGTGCAGGGCAAGGTCAACTCCTCATGAGAATGAATAAAGAAACAGGGAAAGGACAGGAGGGGCTCACGAAACACCGAGGAGAGATGCGTGGACCGGGCCCTGACTTTGTGTCTGATGCGAGGGATACTTAATCAATTCTTGTGTTGTGTGAAACCATAGATCTATGCATTATGCTTTGATGCTTGACTTATTAAATTGTTAATACTTATAGATCGTGTACCGCCTTCTGTTCATCGAATGTAATTCCAATCGAACGATCTGCTCGGGGTCCTTCTGAAGGTGTAGTCTTTTGGAGTCAGATTATACGGTGGGCTTTTTGCCCCAGGGTAAATCCCCAACACAACCTACAACTGAACAAACATCAATATTTTAAAAGAAATTGGTGTTTTGTGACACGATATTGTAACCGTAATTTAGCCGGTTGAAAAGACGGTGAAAATACGTCTAAGACGTTCAGACCCCATTTCAACGCGTTTTCAGCCAGAAATCAACGTTGAAATCCGGGTTAGTGCTCACTGGGCTGCTTCTTATTAACCTAACCGCCTTCTTCCAAGGAAGCCTGTGAACCCGCCCAACTATATTTAATAACTGTCAACTCACACCAGCGCTCATGCATCTCTCAGCCCATTTAGCCGTTAATAATACAGAACGCTGTACTTTACTGACGCTGTGTTTTACATAAAGTAGTTCCCTTTCATGTGGAGTCAGGAAAATAAATATGGAAAAATAAAGAGGAATAAATCAAAGAATACATATGAAAATTTAAAGAAATGTGGAAATAAGATGAAACATAACAGGATAATAGCATTATCATTTATTGTTTATATATATATATATATATATATATATATATATATATATATAT
>NW_022284952.1:0-118 GCF_004355925.1 Anarrhichthys ocellatus
TTTGTTTCTTCCTTTCCAAATATATATATATATATATATATATATATTAAATTCAAATGGTTTCCACATCCTCATTGCATGTAATTGTGTGTGTGTGTGTGTGTGTGTGTGTGTGTGT
>NW_022284952.1:218-2240 GCF_004355925.1 Anarrhichthys ocellatus
CACGGACAAAATCATGGCACACACACACACACACACACACACACACAGTTCATATCCCTGTAACCACCATTAAAACACCTGACAGAACTAAGAAACAAGGGGTGGGGTGTGTGTGTGCGTGTATGTTTAGGTTGGTGTGGCAGCGTGCCAGCTGTCCCGTGCTCTGGGTCTCAAGGTGTTGGGGACGGCAGGGACGCCGGAGGGACTGAAGCTGGTCCTCAACAACGGAGCTCACCTGGCCTTTAATCACAGGGAAGAGGGCTACACGGACAAAATCATGGTACACACGCACACACACACCCCACCCCTTGTTTCTTAGTTCTGTCAGGTGTTTTAATGGTGGTTACAGGGATATGAACTGTGTGTGTGTGTGTGTGTGTGTGTGTGTGTGTGTGTGTGTGTGTGTGTGTTCTAGGAAGCCACAGAGGGCAGAGGCATCGATGTGATAGTAGAGATGCTGTCAAATGTCAACCTCAGTAAAGACCTCCAGATGTTGGCCTTGGGAGGACGTGTTACGGTCAGTAGGACTGCAGTCCAGTGCTATTTATCAGTCTAAATAGCTTGGTGTGAGCTGTGTCGTAGAGACACCAAAATAATCCAGATTGATGAATAGCACTACAGGTAAGAGGGGAAATTGGTATTTTTGATTTTGGGCTGAACTGTCCCTTTAAGAGTAGCACAAAAATGCAGAGAGATAATGCTTAAGCTAAGAGAAGGGGCGGGGTTGACCCTGTTGCAACGGATTACATCATGTTTTATGAATACTATGTCTACACTGATTGGTTCACAGTAGCAGTGAATGACAAATGAAATATTCATCAGTATACAGGGGCAGCGAGGAACAATCTAGATTACATTTGTTCAAATTTTGACTCTGGAGTCCTCTAGACTTCCTCCAACTTCTCTCGGGGAGCTGAGGAGCTACTTTTAGCGCTGCAATGCCTCGTGAATTACTCTTAGACCAAAAAGTTAGGACTGACACAACCTTTATTTTTCCACCAGTTAGGAGTTACTTTTAGCCAGACGGTGGTTTGTGAGTACGACCCCTAGACTTCTATAGCTCTGTAGCTAGGCCCTATTACCCAGAGTAGAAGCTGTATCCCAGTGTAGCTCGTTCCTGTGCCTTACTTCATACGCGCTTATCTCTCTCCTTCATTGTAGATCATTGGCTGCAGAGGCTCCATAGAGATCGACCCCAGAGACACCATGGCTAAGGAGAGCAGCATCATGGGAGTGACCCTTTCCTTCGCTACATCGGTACGAAGTAGTGGCATCACACAAGTCATCCTGATACAATGTTTAAATAAATGTTCGTATGTTTCCTCCCTCCCTCCCTCCTCTCGCAGGAGGAGAACAAGGAGTGTGCGGCGCTGTTCTACGCGGGGATGGAAGCTGGTTGGCTGCGTCCGGTCGTCGGCTCCCAGTACCCGCTCACCAAGGCCGCCCAGGCCCACCATGATATCATTGAGTGTCCCGGGGCTGCTGGGAAGACAGTCCTGGTCGTGGGATGATGTGATCATAGCACAGGTTTTGGCTGTTAATAATAAGGAAAAAAGTCAAGAACTTAAATAAAATAAATGTATAAAAAAAGAGACATTTTTGGAATCATTTTGTGGTCCTAATAAACAAGATTGGTATTTGGGTAAAAGGAAGTAATAGAAAGGACTAAAGTTAAAAGCTCATATCTGAGAGGAGTTAAACATGACATCTGTGCCTCTCAGGTGACAGCGGTCTCTACTGAGCATGCTCCAGAGAGGGCCAGGTAACTTAAGCTAGACACACACAGTATCTGCTACAGCGCTGTAGCAACCGGTAAATGATGGCGCTCCTAGTTTAAGTCTCCCCTCAGGTCCTCAGATCATTCTTATGGATTAATATGGCAGTGGAGTGCACCATGTCGCCCGCAGGGGGGGGACCTTTGGGTTCTGTTCAACAGGTGAGCAGTTTGTAATGGTTTTTAAATGATCCCGCACTCTGATCAGTATTTCTTTGGTTTAGGTGTATACAGTAGATGTTCAGAAA
>NW_022284952.1:2250-3854 GCF_004355925.1 Anarrhichthys ocellatus
GCTACAAAGACTGGCTGTCCTCCATCAGTCTGCATCCTATGGGGACAACCTCATACCCCCCCACCGAACTACACACATGTCAGTTCATTGCCAACACATTTATCCCTGTTTGTTTGCCTTGCAACTCAGAGCAAACAGTAAACAAACGGGACAACTGAGGTCCGCAGACTTTGGTCCAAGGACACGCTGAGGTCTCTGATAGGGCTCCAGAAGGGCCCAAGCCATCTGACTTCATGTCAGTTTCTTTTTAATCTTTAGAAACTAATTTCACATGACCAAATGACAGACATCACAATCTCTTCCTGCCAATCTTTAGCCAAGACCATTTATTATAATGGCCCACGACATTTACTTTTAACAAAACATGGAACATTTAAATGTATGACCTTTAGAATAAAAATACTACTGTTGGGATTAATTGCGTTATACAAACAGTATCTTCATACTGTTTGTATAACGCAAAAAGACATAGGTTTGGATTTCTTAGGGAAAGTTGGTGATGATGATGATGATGATGATGATGATGGGGGTATTGTTTGTTGCTTTTGATCTATGAACATAGGACATGAACAGAGGGTCCTGGGGGGCTGAAGTCTACACGTACCTGCATGGAGCTGAAGAGAGGTGATTATTGTGTATTTCCAAAGATGTATTGATATGTTTTCATTGGCCAATCAGATCATGACAGTGATGCAGCGGGTTAATGGAAGAGATGCTACCTCATCACCATGTTACCTCTACTGTGACACAACATGACCAGTAAGTAATATACAAAGTGGATTTCCATCACCAGTTTCACCGCAAACAAATGAGACTGTACAGTAGGCTAAATGGGAGATAGCATTGTGTAGCAGTGACCTGCATTGCTTGCTGTAGTTGAGAGAAGAGTTTTTAGTTTCCACTTACTGTGTGCTAGTTGAGAGGAATACCTGTTATCTTATTACCTCTTCTGTCACTTGCCAAAGAAAAAAAAATACCATTAATGTATAATTTCACGCGTATAGCTTTGGTCTTAAGTTTTTCACAAGGCCTAACTAAATTCCCTGGTAATACATGAGGATTTCCTCATACGTGTAACAACCATGACCGTTCCAGTAAATAGGCCGAACCAACGGGGGCTATATCTAGTCCTCTCAGCTTTGGCTCAGTTACGAGCCAGAAAGCTAACGTTATGCTAGCAACATTCAAAGTCAATACCATTGCGTACGGTTTTCAAATAGAAAATAAAATTGTACAGTATGTTTAGCAACATGACTAGCTAGCGATACGGCCATGGCATTTTTCCCAAAACAAAGCATAATGCTAGCATAAAGCTAATGTTATGCAAGGAAGAACTTAAGTTGTTGTTTTTTTCCCAAGATGTCGTTTTTCATAAAGAGTTTATTTGGGGAAAATGTGAATTTATTTGCAGGAATTTTCCTGATGTTGCCACTGTCAGTCATCAGAGCCCAGCGTGTGTCCCCTGTCCCATCATGCCCTGCTTCCTGTGTGGTTTGCTCTGAAGATGCACTTATCTGTCACAGACTGGCTTACATTATTGGTAACACACACACACACACACACACACACACACACACACACACACACACACACACACACACACA